>NW_026682999.1:0-150054 GCF_027887145.1 Ammospiza caudacuta
CCCCCAAATTCACGTGTGGGTGCTTCCCTCTTATACATGCGGTTCATAACAAAGTCTCCAAGAAACAGTTTCCCCGTTCCCCTTGCCTGGTCACAGACCCCTTGTGATACATTCCTTGGTTCACAAACAAGATCATTAATCCTCTGCTTATCTTATTCTAAGAGCATTGTATGCTGCCTCCAGACACGTTAGCATTCTTACTTTCCGGCACTAGTTTAATTATTTATTAAATCCCTAAGACTACCTGCTAGGTTACACACACAAAACTCAACACACTTTTCAACGGCTACAAAACTACTTTTTAACAAACCAGTTCACACACAACTCACTATAATTAAATATTTTGCTAAATTTCATTTCTTTTCCAACATTTCCCCCCTTTTGAGCATCCTTCAGTCCTGCTGCAAGGATGCTCAATCAACAGTAACATCTTCATAACGAGGTGGGGAGTGTTCCTCATTCTGCCGCCCGCGGGTCATCGCCTTCAGCAACCGGAGAGATCGCCTCTTTTCCTTTTCGATCACACCTAAGAGGCATCTATATACAATCCACATAGTCACTAGAAATACTAAAAACATTAGTACATATTGTATAGCAGACGTAATCCAGCCAGACAGGTGAAGCCCCAAAGAATCAAATACTGCTCCTATCCAATTATGCTGTGCTTCCTTTTCAATTTCCTTGGTTTTTGTTTCCAGTTCTGCCAGTTGAGAAATATCTTTCTCAACTTCAAGTGTAACATTTGGAATGTGTACACAGCAATGATCTATTCTCCTACTCAGGTAACCACAAACTCCATGCTCTTTTAACAGTAGCAAATCCAATGCCATTCTGTTTTGTAGGGTCATTCTTGATGTAGCTTGCAATTGCAAATTTAGATCTTTAAATCCCTTCTTAGTAGCTGCTGCCAACCTTTCTGTCTGTCCTAACAAATTGTTGAGCATTTCCCTGTTTCGATATGTCGCTACCGGAGGGAATAATGACTCCAATATCCATCCAAATTGCACTCCTGAGCCAGGTTCATGCCACTGCTCCTCTAGGGATTCTTCCCTCTTTCTGAGTCCTTTCCTTTGGATCAATCTATTCTGTTTCCAGTATGGACACAATGTGGGAACCCCTAGGGTGATTTGTGTTACTGATCCATCTAGAGGTAAATGTGTGGTCCACTGTCCGTGTCCCAACACCCAGACTAAATTTCCAGGGCTATGCACAGTAGTAGATCTGCAATCTATAGGTCCATCCATGGACTCTCTGCTAACCGTGTGATCATACCCCCTACACTCGCATCCCCACTTTAATGCCATTTTCACCGGTACCAATCCAATTCGGTCTTCCGGTGTATCACATGTAAAAACCTCAGTACAATTCCAATCCTCTTTCTGCGGTCTGAACTCTGGGGAAGATGTAGACGTGAGAAGGGCCCTATAATGTGACTGATTCTTTACTCCTGACCATTGGATGCACCATTGTACTTCCCCAAGGTAATTATAGTGTTCCAAAACACTAGGTCCCCATAATGTCTTCCAACTATTCCAGGTGTCAAAATTCTGTGTGACATTCTGACAACTCATCTCATTTCGTTGGGATTTCGTTCTTATTCGTGCCGTATTGCATGGCTCATCTATTGGGGTTGCAATTAAACACCTCCTGGTATTTTGAATCCAACCATAATGATTGGATTTCTTTTCACATTCCTCTCTAGTCATAGCCCGAATGGTCATACACAAATCTCTCCATACATCTACTGGTTTGGGAACTGACTGGCAGGACCATGAAACATTCTTGAATGTTTCAGGCATTTTGGTTACTGGTATTATTCCCCAGGGAATTGGTTCACCTGCAGCCTGTGGTAAGGGCAGGCAAGCTGTTATTTTAGTCACATTCTGCATGATCCCAAAATCTCTGATTAATCCTACCACTAAGTTTTCCTGCTCAGCATTGCGTTCTATTGTATCATTAACCTCTCGTCTACTCCTTCTACCGTGTCTCTGTAAGGATAACATCATTCTGTCATGCCTCCACCATGCATTTCCTATTCTAGGATTAGTGACACTCGACCACCCACAACCTTTGCCTTCCTTCTCCCACCAACTGGTCCCGTCCTCTATTCTGTCCCAGGTCAGTTCCCTATTTTGCTTCTACCATTTGACCCAAAGGTTCCTTTGATATCTTGATCTTACTAGGAAGGAACAATTTATTCTGAGAGGTGGCCCATCTCACATGTCCACTGCCATTGATACTGGATTAATCTTTATGTTTTCAGCACGATCCCCTGTCCATGGCAAAACCCTCATACTCACTCTTTTGTAATCAAAACTATCCCGTATTTTGACCAAGCATGTATATTCTCCCGTATCGTTTGTGGTTACCTTGGTAAGATTCAGTACCGTGTTTCCTTGTTGTTTGTCCTGATCCCAACCGACTCCTATCTTGCCTCGGCTTCTTTCAGCCCCCCGTTGCCATATTGCAATAACTTCACCGGCCTCAACTTTCTGGCTGTCAAAGATAACACAAGTTAATTGAACATCCATCCCTTCCATGACTGTAACCTTTGTTTCTTCAACCTGTACTAGAGTAGACCCTTGAACGGGTAATAGTCTCATGATCACTAGCAGTAATATAATTAAGAAGGCGGCTTTGCGCGGAAGATCATCCGGGTTGGAGACACTATCTGGGTTTCCCACTGGAACGGTGCCTTCTTTACCCTGGTGTAATGGATCCAAGCATCCATCCCCTGGACCTTCACCGCCGTGTAGGTCGTCATCATCACCTGGTGGGGTCCGCTCCATGATTCCCGTAGCGGATCCCTGATCCACTTCTTGACGTACACCTGGTCCCCAGGCTGGATGTCGTGGACAGAATTCTCCAGCGTGAGCGGTCTATTTCACTGTAACGTATTTCTTAAAGAATTCTATTAAGTGACATAACATACTCTGCAATCGCCTGGTCCCCACTCACATGTACCTCCCCTTTTAATACAGTTGCATGATATGGTTTGCCATATAATATCTCATATGGACTTACGCCTACCTTTTCCCTTGGTTTAATTCGAATCCTGAGTAGGGCCAAAGGCAAAGCTTGAGGCCAGTGCAGTTTAGCTTCCTGGCAAATCTTTTTGATTTGTCCTTTCAGGGTTTGATTCATCCTTTCCACCTGCCCACTAGACTGAGGTCTCCAGGGGGTATGCAAATTCCAGGTTATATCTAACATTCGTGCTAATTCCTGCACTACCCCGGCTATAAAATGCGGACCCCTATCTGATGACAATCCTAAAGGTACTCCAAATCTTGGTATTATTTCTTTTAACAAGGTTTTTACCACCTCCTTAGCCTGATTAGTTCTACATGGAAAAGCTTCCGGCCACCCTGAGAATGTACATACGTACACTAACAAGTATCTGTATCCCTGTGCCCTAGGCAATTCAGAAAAATCAACTTGCCAGTAATCTCCTGGTTGTGGCCCGACTTGCAACTTTCCCATTTGTATTTGTCTCCTAACTACTGGATTATTTTTCAAACATACCGGGCACATTGCATTAACTCTTTTTGCCATTGTTAACATCTGATTAGAGATTATCTCATTCTTCAAAAATTTTACCAATACCTCTGCCCCCCAATGACATTTATTATGTTCTGATTCCAAAATAAATTTCATTATGCGGGTAGGTACCACTATTTGTCCCATTGGTGTAACGTACCACCCAAGTTGATTCTTCTGTGCCCCTAGCAAGTTTATTAGTTTTCCATCTTCTATTGAATATTTGGGCTCCTGATTCAGGTGTGGGGTAGCCGGATTTGTTCTTACCGGTACCAATGCCATTTGAGTCCATACTTCCCGTGCCACTTGCGTGCTGTAACATCAGCAAATCGATTTCCTCTGTAAACGTCTCCTTCCGCAGTCTGATGTCCTCTAACATGCATTATTGCAACTGCTTTGGGACTGTGTATCGCATCCAGTAGCTGTAGCACTTCTTCCCGGTGCTTGATGTTGGTTCCCTGTGAATTCAAAAGCCCCCTTTCCTTCCATAATGCCCCATGTACATGAACCACACCAAAGGCATATTTAGAATCTGTCCAGATATTAACCCTTTTGTCCTTGCTCAAATACAGGGCTCTGGTGAGTCCAATTACCTCTGCCTTCTGGGCCGAAGTTCCAGGTAACAAAGCCCTTGCCTCTATTACCTGATCCAATGTTACCACTGCATACCCGGCATAGCGAGTCCCATTCTCGACAAAACTGGATCCATCAGTGTATAGTTCCCATTCAGGTTCTTCCAATGGTTCATCCTTTAGGTCGGGTCTGCGAATCCAGTTGTTTAGAGAAGTATCCCACTGGCCTCTTCCAGGATCCCACCTTCTGGGTGAGGACCCCCAATGCCAGTTTTTGCCTCTCATTCACGTACAACTGGAATTCCTTGGTCAGGTCAGGGAGTCCTAGGGCTGGGGCCTCCTTTAGTGCCTGCTTCAATTCCTGGAAGGCCTTCTTTTGCTGTGTCGTCCACTCCAACCGATGCTGCTTCAAGGCCTCATATAGTGGCTTGGCTAGGAGACCGAAATTCATGATCCACAGTCGACACCATCCCACCATTCCTAGACAAGATCTCAATTCCTGATGGTTACGAGGCAAAGGAATAGCACATATTGCCTCTATTCGGTTTACTCCCAAATGTCTCTGCCCTTGTGTGATCTCACAACCGAGGTAAATAACGCTATTTTTGACCAATTGAGCTTTTTCCTTAGAAACCTGATACCCTGCTTGGCCAAGCATGTTGAGTAATTTAATTGTTAATTCCACGCACATTTCCCTTTCCTTAGTAGCCAGAAAAATGTCGTCCACGTACTGCAGGACTACATACAAGGATGGGGATATTGTTACCTGGGTTATCTTCCATTCCTCCAGCTCCTTGGCCAGTTGGTTTCCAAAAATAGTAGGGGAGCATTTAAATCCCTGTGGGAGTCTCGTCCACATAAGCTGCTTCTTTCTCCCAAAATCAGGACTCTCCCACTCAAAGGCAAAATATTTCCTACTCTCTACTGCCAGTGGGATGCAGAAGAAGGCATCTTTAAGGTCAATCACTGAGAACCATTTAAACTCCTCCGATACAGATGTTAACAAGGTATAAGGACTAGCAACAACTGGATGTATGTCTTTCACTATTTCATTAATAGCCCTTAAGTCCTGTACCAAACGGTACTTACCATTAGGTTTCTTTACTGGAAAAATTGGAGTATTATACTCCGATTCACATTCCTGTAATATTCCTTGAGCCAAAAATTGTTTAATTAACGGGGCTACTCCCCTCCTTGCCTCAAGCTTCAAGGGGTATTGCTCTATCCTCACTGGTCGGGCCCCTTCCTTTAGCTCCACCTTTACTGGCTGCGCAGCTTTAGATTTTCCGGGGACCCCTGACTCCCATACCCAGGGTACTACAGCCTGCTCAATTTCTTCTGGAATAGGAGAGGCATCCACTTCCTTGATTACAAAAATGCCTGCTATTTGTTCCTCAGGTATTTCCAATTTCACCCTTCCCCCTTCAAATATTATTTTCGCATTAAGTCGGGACAACAGGTCTCTGCCAAGAAGGGGTGTGGGGCAGTTTGGCATATACAAAAATTGGTGATCTAATTCCTTCCCCCCAAACCTAAGATTTAAAGGTTGTAAAAATGGTTGTTCCTCTAGCTTCCCTGTTGCCCCCACCACCTGTACCGTTGTGTCACTCAAAGGTCCCAATTGTCTATTGAGTACAGAATAAGTAGCTCCAGTGTCTACCATAAATTCTTGATCCTTTCCATCTATTTCTAAAACTACCCTTAAATCCTTTTCTAGTCAGCTTTGATTCTGATAGTTTCCCAAAACTAGTGCTTGAGCGACTTCTGCTGGTCCTCCTGTGAATCCTCCCACAGGAGCATTCCCCATTGGACCTGTCCTTAATCCCATGTTTCCCATGCCCATACCTCCTCTAACCGGGCATTCATTTTTCCAGTGTCCCAATTGTCGGCAAAACGCACACTGGTTTGGATCCAACCTCCCCATGTTAGGTGCAAACCCAAATCCTCCCCGACCTCTTGGCAACCCCCCTCTGTCCACGATTAGTTCCTCCCCGACCTCGACCCCTAATGGGTCTTCCTCCTGCCCCTGTCTGTTGCATTACAGCCAGAATACTAGCTTGTTGTCTTTTTGCAGTTTCTTTTTCCCTGTTGTTGTATACCTTCCACGCTACCTCCAGCATTTTATCCAAACTTCTAGTATCCTCTCCTTCCAGCTTTAGTAACTTTTTCCTAATATCCTCTTGTGATTGCCCCCATAAACAACAAGGCCAATTGAAGTTTTCCTGATTGATCCTCTACATCTAAATTAGTAAACTTCCGAGCCATGTCTTTTAATCGTTCTAAAAAGGCAGACGGAGACTCATTCTTGTCCTGCTTGACCGAATACAACTTAGACCAGTTCATAGTCTTAGGTATTCCTGTCCTAATTCCTTCCACCAACAATTCCTGATATCGTTTTACAGCCCTTATTCCTCCCGTAGAGTTTGGGTCCCACTTAGGTTCCTCACTTGGTACCAATTCATCAACTGTCTCATTTAGTTGTCTCAACCGAATCTCCTCACGAGCCTTTTCTCTAGTGGCTCTAATAACCATTTCCTTTTCCGTGGAATCCATTATAGTATCTAATAATACCTGTAAATCATTCCAGTCCGGATTCTGAGTCTTTATTATCATTTTAACCACCCTTGCCACCCTTTCAGGATCCTCCCGATAACTCCCCGCTGATTGCTTCCATATTACCAAATCCCCGGGGGAGAAAGGCACCTTTATAAGTATCCTTTCTCCCTGTGGTCCCACAGCTTCCCTTAACGGCGCAATTAACTGTGGCCCCTTCTGCCCCTTCCTTCCCTTGTGAGTCCGCCCTGCTAACGGAGTTCCTTTAACACTCTCATTCTTTTCTAAATCACCACCATCACTATCACTCTCACTAGATCCCGTTTTTATAGCTATATCCGCAGAGGGAGCAGGGGGCACATTAGGAGCAACCGGAACCCTCGGAGGTGCTATACAATAAGACAAATCTTCCTTGACTGAAGGATACAAATTACGCTCCTTTCTTTCTTTACATCCCACACACTCCCTTTCATCATTCACTTCTAAAACAAAAATACCGCATTCCTTTTGCCATTCCTCTTTCCGATATAAAACGAAAAACAAATCCAAATATGGTATTTCATCCCATTTCTCATTTCTCCTTAAAAATTGCATCAAAGATTCCATTATCCCCAATTCCAGTGTACCATTCACCGGCCATCCCACTTCCCCAATCTCATATTCAGGCCACCAATGATTACAATAATCTATCATTTTGCTTTTATCCAATTCTTGATAATACCCCTCACTTTTCCACCGTTTCAATATACAACCTAATGGTGTATTTCCAGGTATTTTACCATTGGCTTGCACTAAGGTTTTAAAAGTTTTAAAAGACATCATATGACAACCTTTAATTCCACTATTAATCCCAATAAACCAATATACCTTAAACCAATATACCTTCTCGCCGTCCTTCCCTAAAACAAACAGGAGGTGAGTTCCGGCCCTGCGTCCTTAGACGTCTTATGGCCGGAGCCTAGGCTTTTTTACCAACCACCAAATCCAAATCCAATTATCACCTTTTTCCAATATAAAGCACCTTCGGGCTCACCTTGGCAATTGTCCAACAGGCGCGGGGTGTCGGGTACGACCGATTACTCCCCGAGAAGTGCTCGGTGCCGGCTTGGAGTGGATCGGGACGCGAACCGCCCCAGCAGCCCTTGGAGTCCTGCCGCGGTCGCCAGAAAACTGTTGCCCGATTGATAGATGACACAAAACTCGGATAAGTTTTGTGGGTGCTTTATTAAGGGCCCGGGGAACTGGGGGACTCACGTCCCAAAATCCGAGCCCCCAAATTCACGTGTGGGCGCTTCCCTCTTATACATGCGGTTCATAACAAAGTCTCCAAGAAACAGTTTCCCCGTTCCCCTTGCCTGGTCACAGACCCCTTGTGATACATTCCTTGGTTCACAAACAAGATCATTAATCCTCTGCTTATCTTATTCTAAGAGCATTGTATGCTGCCTCCAGACACGTTAGCATTCTTACTTTCCTGCACTAGTTTAATTATTTATTAAATCCCTAAGACTACCTGCTAGGTTACACACACAAAACTCAACACACTTTTCAACGGCTACAAAACTACTTTTTAACAAACCAGTTCACACACAACTCACTTTAATTAAATATTTTGCTAAATTTCATTTCTTTTCCAGCACAAGCACATACCTACTCTACACACCGTGTATGAAGTATAGGGGACAATTCAGAACAATGTTCTCACCTCGCTGGTAACTGCCAAGCAAACCTGACGGAGGCTTCAAAGCAGGACCTCTGAATGGGACCCAGCCAGGTGTTGGATGGTGAAGAGTCCCTTCTCGTTCAGCTCCCTGAAAGGCAGAAGATTGATTTTTCTCTCCACCAAGGCAGCACCCTCTGAAATGAGCAGCACTGGGACAGGTCCTTGGAGGTGTCAGGGATGGGCAGGGGCCTTTGGAGCCTGCAGTTGCTCCTCAGCTTGGCCCCTCTCCTGCAGAGGCTGGTCCAGGCCAACACTTGGGTGGTGCTCCGGGGCCTGGAGCCAGGGGTGAGGCACCACATCCAGCTGTGCAGCAAGCCCGACGGTACCTCCATGGACGGCGTCTGGGGGCCCTGGTCACAGGCTCTGGCTGCAGAGACCCCCCACTCCTCCGGTGAGCAGCCATCCCCTCTGCAGGGTGCTGGCAGCAACAGCAGGGAGGCACCCACGCCTGGGGCTGCTGGGGTGGGGGTCCTGTTGTAGCAAGGTGTAACTCCCAAGTTTTGGGGGGCCAAGGGGAAGCAGCCCCCTCCCTGTCCTGGCTCTCCCTGCCCAGGAGACATCGGGCTGTGCTGCAGAACCCCTTACCTGCGGCACGAGCGCTGCGAGTGGAGCTGGGACCCTGCAGAGCCCCACAGCTCCCACCAGCTCCTCTACCGGCCACCTCTGAGCGGGGCTGGCACAAGGTAAGGGGCATGGCAGGCAGGTGGCACCCATGCAGGCACATCCCAGAGACCACTGGTCCTGCTGTGTCCCAATATCCCACACTGGGCCCCTTGCCCATGCCCTGCTCTGTCCTGCCCTTCCACCACCAATCTCATACCCCCTCACCACATTGCACCTCCAACTACAAGCAGCAGTAGCTTTCCTGGGGAAGAGCAGGAGGAATGCTGGCTGTGGGTTTGCTTTGGTGAGACTGACTGGCTCCCCACTCCTCCCACAGGGAAGATGCATGGCAACAGTGCGAGGAGGTAAGCAGGGGGGCACAGGGCACCTATGCCTGCACTTTCCAGCCCAAGGCTGGCAGTGCCATCTCTGTCCTGGTGAATGTCACCAGGACCCACATGCTGCCCACACTCAGCTACTTCAAGGAGCCCTTTTGGCTGCACCAGGCTGGTGAGTCCCAGTGCCACCGCAGCCCCTGCTTGGCTCACAGGGGACACAGTGTCCCATGTCCCGTTTCACAGGAGCGACGAATGCCTATCCCCAACACCAGCAATGCTCACAGATGCCCCACAGCTTGTGCAGGCAACAGTGTCGCAGGGCCGGCTGAGCGTGCAGCGGCTGCCGCCCCTGGAGCTGCCTGCAGAGCAGCTGGACTACCAGGTCCGCTATGCCATGGAGAAAAGCCATGACTGGAAGGCAAGGCCTGCCCAGGGAAGCCCGAGCAGCGCTGCCCTCCTCCGCTGCTGACATACGGCAGGCGCGGGGTCGGGCCAAGCGGGACCCGCCCCTTGGTGCCAGCCCACAGCAGCCATGCCTCCGGCTCGGCTCTGCCCCGCAGGTCCTGCAGGTTCCGCGAGCAGCGAGGAAAGAGGTCCTGGACCTGCGGCCAGGCTCCCGCTACCCCGCGCAGGTGCGGGCCCAACCCAGCGGGCCGTGGTACCGGGGCAGCTGGAGCGCCGGGACCAAACCCGTTGTGGTTGATGCCGTGGCCGATGCGGGTAAGGGGCAGGGCTGGAGGCTGCGGCCGCAGAAGCCTCACGGCTGAGGGCAAGAGGCAGACAGTGCTGGAAATGGGGAGGGGGGCACGGGGCAGGGGGCTGCGAGGGGCTCAGAGATGGTGGCTCTGGGAAAGGCTACAGTTCCGGCATTCCTCCGCCGATGCAGGCTGGCTCAGCCCCAGTGTTACGGTGGTGCCGCTGCTCTTCTCAGCAGCGCTCCTGGGGCTGTGTTGCACCTTCCCCTCCCTCTACAGGTAAGGGCTGTGCCGGGGGCAGGCGGGGGGGACCAGCACCAAGCCTGGGCACCTTGCATGGGGCATTAGGGCACCTCAAGTCTGAGGGTAAATTCGATGCCCCTTCCTGCGTACCCAGCAACATGAAGCCGAAACTCCGGCCGCCCATTCCTGAGCTGCACCGTGCTCTGGGCAGCTTCCTCCAGGAAAGCAGCAAGCACGGCCAGGCCAGTGGGTGGGCAGGGCGACTCAGCTGCTCCCGGGGGCAGCTAAAATGGCAGCCCCTACCCCGTCCACTCCATGTCGCCCCAGGCCATGCCTTCGAAAAGCAGCCGCCAGAGGAGACCGTCCTGCCCTGCCTGCTGGAGGTGCTGCCCGGCCCGCCGCCGGAGCACTCTGGGGGCCGCCTGTCCAGCACCGACATGGCCAACCAGTCCTACCTGCTCATGGGCGGCTGGGAGCCGCTGGGAGCCGCGGGCAGCCACGACCGCCACCACCCCGCCATAAACTCCTGTTCCCCCCGAGCCCCCGCCTGGTCCCTCCTGTGGCGCCGCGCCCCCGGCGCGGATCGCCCCGCCTTAGCAAGAATGCCCCGCCCTGGTCCCGCCTCCGGGTACGCCCCCTCACTTCACGCGCGGAGCGCTCCGCCCCGTCCCGCGGCTCAGCCAATCGCGTTGCGTCGCGCGGCCGTCGCCGGGCAGTGCGCGGCCGTTGGGTGTGAAGCGGCCCAGCGGGGCCCCGTCCGCCCGCCGTTTGAAATGCTGCGGGGCGGGCGAGCGGCGGCGGCGCCGCGGAGGTGAGCGTGCCACAGGGCCGGAGAGGCGGCCTGCAGGCGCAGTCCCGAGCGGGGAGGCTGTGGTGAGGCGGGCAGGGGAAGGGAGAATGTCGCTTATCGGCGGGAGCCCCAAAGAGCGGCTGGAAGAGGTGCCGGCTGATCAAGGACCCCCGAGGAGCGGAGGGAGGGAGGGCGTATCGGCTGACGGAGTGTCCCGAGGAGCGGCTGGGGAGAGTGGGGGTGTGCGTTGGCGGGCAGGAGCGGCCGCAGCGCTTGCACGGTCCGGTGGGGGGAGGCCGGCGGGGCTGTCGGAGCAGGCTCAGCCCGGCCGCTGGGCACGGCTAACTCCGCCCGCCCGCAGGACCACGGCGCAGTTCCTGTTGGAGGCGGACCTGCACGGGCTGCTGAAGCTGGACACGCTGATCCCGACCGCGCCGCCTGCGCCATGGCAGCGCAAGGCCAAGGAGAGCGGCCCCGGGCCCAGCCCCGTCGGCGTGTGGCCCGTGAAGCCGGGCAATCGCTCCCACAGCTCCAGCAAGACGCCGTCCACGACAGCCGGTGAGCGCCGGCCACCGGCGGCAGAGGTTGAGTGCGGGAGCCTCGCCCAGGCTGCTTGTCCGTAGCCATGGGGCTCTGGGCTCCCTGCCACGCTGCCCTACCGGCTGCTGCTCAGGCAGGAGGAGGTGGGCTGTGCTCCTGACAGCCACCCACCTCCTTGCCAGCATGAGGGGCAGAGCTCTGAGCACTGGGGCTGGCGAGCTGCTGTTCGCCCAGCTGAGCCTTGCTGGCACAGCTGTATGCTAGGACGAGTGTGGGCAGGACTGTCAGCTGACAGCTTTACATCCTGTGAGCGCTTTTGTATCTTCCCCTTATCTCTGGACTCTGGCATTGTTGCACTAGACCCAAGGAGTTGCACCACACTGTCCCTAACCAACTTGGTGGCAGGGAGGAAAATATAAGTTAGTTGTGACTGTGTGGCGTGAGACCTCAGAGTCCTACTTGTCTGGTGGGTGTGATGTGGAAGAGTGTTGGGTTTGCTCCCGTGAAAGCTCTAATGCAGGCTTTTAAATAGCTGTAAGACAATCTTTTCATATGTGAATGCAGGTAAATCTGGAGCCAAAATTCAAAGCTACCCCACAAAGGCCGGGGGGGATCGCTACATTCCCAAACGCAGCACCATGCAGATGGAGATGGCAAATTTCCTCCTAAGCAAAGAGAATGACCCTGCTGAGGATTCCCCTACCAAGAAGGTGAGCATGTTGCTAAGTTACAATTGCTTCAACAACCGCTACTCCTTCCTGCCCCTTTACAGAGCAGTGAACAAGAGGTTCTATCAAGTGGGCAGACGGGACTGACAAGTCCCAGCCATCACTACTTGCAGCTCTGGGCTTCAGGAGCCTAGGATGAGACTGAAGCTGTAGAGACTGCCATGCACTCGAAGCCTATGCTGCTTCTGGTAGCAAAATTTGGCTTTTGACTAATGAGGCTTTAAAATGTAGCAGGCAACACAAACACAAAGCTGTGAGCCTATGCAAAGTGAAACTGCTGGTGGTAGCTATTCTAGGACAATGTCTCCACAGGGAACACTTCTGGAATGTTTTACACTGTCTTCTGAAATCTGTTTGTGAAGCATTTGGTCGCTTTGTGGCTGTGGCTTTTCCCACTGGCAATGACACTGAATTTGCCATTGTGTGAAAATGTGAGCAGGACGATGTATGACAGTCTGAGGAAAAAGTGCTTTGACCTGCCTCTGTGTGACTGACCCTTGCAGCACAGGCAAACATCTTCAGATTCTAAGAGAAGGGGACTTAGGTGTCTGTTTAAATTGCAGTGTGGGAATTGTTTTAAATGCATTGCACTGAGGGTGATTTGTCTCTGTAGGAGCAACAGAAAGCCTGGGCAGTGAATCTGAATGGTTTTGATGTAGAAGAGGCAAAAATCCTCCACCTCAGAGGAAAACCACAGAATGCTCCAGAAGGTGTGATACAGGCTCTGTGTGAGCTGAATCAGCAGGGGAGATCAGGTCTGGGGAACAGCAACACAGAGGCTCTGTGTGTGGTCACAGGAGAAATCAACTGGTTTCTGAGAGCTGTACAGGCTGGAGTCTCCTTTCTCAAGGTTCCTGAGGTCGAGGGAGGGCATACCAGTTACAGTGAATTTATTTAGGAGAGTTGCTATGACTGCCAGTTGGTCACCTGTTACAGGGCTTGCAAGGGTCTTCAGGGTGGCGAGAGAGACGAGAATCTTGACCTCATGTTCAGAAGGCTGGATTTATAATTTTATGATATATATTACATTATTACTATACTAAAAGAAATAGAAGGAAAGTTCTCAGAAGCTAGCTAAGCTAAGAATAGAGAAAGAATGAATAAACAAAGGGCTGTGTCTCAGCAGAGAGCGAGACCTAGCTCTGCCTTGAGTGGTCAGTAAATCCAAACATCCACCCGAGACCAATCACACATCCACCTGTTGCATTCCCCAGCAGCAGATAACCATTGTTTACCTTTTGTTGCTGAGGCCACAGCTTCTCAGAAGGGGAAAAATCCTAAAGAAAGGATTTTTATGAAAAGATGTCAGTGAACGTTCACCTATACTGCAGGTTCCAAACCTTCATGAAGTCTGTAAGAGCATCAAACCCTCTTCTGTGCACTTTCTAGCTTAAACTGCAACTAAATATATTGGGATTCAAAAACCCAAGTGTTTGTCAAATTTGTTTCCATGAATGAGGAAATTGTAGCTCACCCCTGTTCAGCAGTTCATACTGCCAGTGATTTTAGTGCACTGCAGGCTTGTGAGTGTTTCTCTTAGGACTTCATTTTCACTCCAAGGGATTCCTAGTTGGGTGAGCAGCTGGGAGGAAACTAACTCAGGTTAACAAATCTGTTCCCCTGCACACAGGCTGTCAGAATAAGCTGAAAGTGCTCTACAGTCAGAAAATGGCACCTGGATCCAGCAGGAAGAATAGCAGAAATATTCCCTCAAAGCCAGAACGGGTCTTGGATGCACCAGAGATGTTCAACGACTACTGTAAGTCGGCTACAGGGTTGAGTGCTGGGCATCCAGAACATTCTGCACTGGATTGCTGTTCCTAGGACAGTGTAACTGGGCTATCTGTATTATTTGGTGTACCCAGGCTAGCACAGACCCCTTCTGGAGTGTCCCTGTGTGGCCTTAGCGGGACAGTGGTCTAGGGCACAGTGTAGATGCCTTGGAGCAGGGTACCTGGCCCCAGCAGCTGGGCATAGTGACACTCAGAAGGCTGCCCCTCACCTGCACGTGTGTGTGTGCACATGTGCACCCACACCTGCTGCAGCAGCACGGGTGAAGGGCAGGGCTCTCTAGCCAAGCATGGTGTGACCTGCATTGCTCTTTCAAATTGTAGAACTGAATCTCATAGACTGGAGCTCCCAGAACTTCCTGGCAGTGGCTCTGGACAGCACTGCTACACAGCGCTCTCATACCAGGACCTCAGTGCTGCCTCACCTGAGGATTTAGAGCTGCCTCCCGGCCTTTCCAGGCTAAGTGCAGGTGCTCAGGACTCTGAGGTTTCCTAGCTTCCACTAGGGAGAAGGTGTTTGCTTCATCTGGACTTCTTGGGGTTTCACTGGAGGAGCCAGGCACAGGGAAATTTCATCTCCACTGTGAGCTCTTCATTCTGCTTGTTCCCATGAAGCTCAAATGCCAACCTGAGCTCATCATTCCTCTGGCTCCCGTAGACCATCACAGCCCTTCCATGGCCTCTCCAGACAGGAGCAGCTGCACATCTTCAGAGCAGCAGTTGCCAGCCCGCATCCCATCAGGGAGGGAAAGAGTTTCTACCCTTGCTTTCCAAGCAGGTTCTGGTTAATGACCCTTTAAAGTGTTTTCCTGCAATGCTCTATCATGGGTAGATCTCAAGTGAGAGTCAGGTAGAAAGGGTCAAGTCGCCTAGGAAGGGGGACCTTGAGAACAGAAAGATTCTCTGCCTGCTTTTCCTGGCCTTGCTGCAGATTTGGAGAGTGTTCTGGGCATTTTGCAGACAGCCTCTCTGTAGGGGTACAAGGGCAAGGTGGAAGATATTGCCTAACAAGTGGTCAGTGTTAGGTGCACTCTCCCCTTTCTTTGAATGAAGCCAAACTAGGACTCTGATAGGATATTGCAGATGTTTAAGACTGTCTGCCCTGCAAATCAAGCCGTGCCATTTGACGCTGGCAGGGGCTATGTAGAAATCCCGAGCGGGCCGGGGCTGCTGAGGAACGCGCCTCGAGCTGTTTGTTTTCCAGCATCACTCTCATTACGTGGTTATGACAATGGGAAGATGCCAGCAGCTCACATCCCAGGCAGCAGACCAGGAACTTAATGTTAAAACTTACTTTAAAAGTTTTTTGACCAATCACACAAAGCAAAAGCATATTGACAGTAGTTCTATCCAATCACTATAAGCACAGGTACCTTTGGTTAAAACAGTGCTTGTTTATTTTGAAGACAATACCTACCAGTAAGCCTTAAAACACAATGCAGTGAGCTGCATTATTAAGCTTCAACCTTCCCAATATCTTGCTAGATAAACTTTTCTGTAGCTTGGAGATTTATTCTAGACCAGCGTTAATACACAGACCATTGTTCTATTTGTCCTTGCTTTTCTGCAGTTTAAATAATTTTTCTGCTGACCTATCTGATGGCTGCTGCTTGGCTCTAATCACAGTTCTGCTGTATCTGAGACCTGCCTTTTGCAGCTTTCCCAAAACTCTCTAATTTTGTGGATTCCCTCAGAGGACTCAGTGTCAGAGCCTCTGGAGAAGCGTGGAGGGCAGGGCTCAGGCAGGCTGTGCCAGTGCAGGATTTGAACTCAAGGCACCAGGAAGCACCAAGGCTGCAGACAGGAACTCAAGCCTTCTCATCTCCCTCCCTGCCAGAGGCAGGCTCAGAGCAGCCATCTCACCCCTCTCTAAACCAGTGGGGGCTCTGTCCTTACCAGGCTCCTCGGGCTCCTGGGGATTGTTCCCACAGCTCTCGGTGCCAGGCAAAGCTCCCTCTGCTGCAGCTCTGTCCACAGGCTCCCCTCCTGAGGACTCAGGGGCAACATTAATATTCCCCTTGAAAGAGAAACAGAAAGGAAGAAACCCTTCTCACCACTTAGACAAAACACCTGGTCCAACAACTCCATGGCTCACACACTTAATCCCTTGTTCCTAACAAGAACTCTGGGCCCCAAAGCCCTTCAACAGTCAGAAAAAATTGACTTCTCAAACACAGTCCAAAAGCTGTCAAAGCTGACAGTGACAGTGTTGAACATGGGGGTGACACTGAACACATGGAATGGCTGCTAAGGAAATCAATTGCTGCTCTGTTCTGTAAGGTTGCATGTCTGACAGCACTAACATCAGTCCTCATGTCACTAATTGCAATGGAAGGAGCACTGTCTTCTTTCTTCAGCCAACACCCCAATCGGTGTCATGGTTTCAATGCCTCACCCAAGGCAAGTTGATGTAGAAATAAATTCAATGTACCTCATTTTGCAGGGCCTCAGGGTCTGAAATTGCTATTACAGTTTTCTTTATAATGATGGGCAAATCTTTTTTCTCTGTGTTTTCTCTTGATGGCTTTTTTAACGTTAGGTGCTATCACAGTGAGTTGTCTGATGCTACATGGGCCACCTTTAATTTTTGAGGGAATGTCCTGCCAGGCTCTGTCTCCACAAATGAGCCAATATTCTGTTGCTAATTGATGTGGGGACTCATCTAGGTCATCTACTCGTCAGCAGTTTCACCCTTAGGGGGCACTGGGCTACTGCAATTGCACCACAAACTGGAGTATCTGTCCTCAGGATGATGGGGAGTAACATTCAACTGTGGATCTCCCTGGTACTGAAACTCAGAACAAAATTCCATCACCAATGAACCAAGAATTCCAATTCTTGAGGTTCAGAAAGTGCTTTAAGAAGATCAGGGGCCCAGTGATGTCAGCTGGTTATGGGATTGGTCTCGTTGGCAGCCTCACACCAATATTTGTCACGATTGGGTATTGGCTGCTCCTTGGCTGGCACAGGCACACCAACCAGACGGGTTGCAAAGGATTTGTCTGGGCTGAAATGGGTCAAACACACGGTGTCTGAGCCTGCTGACTTGGCTAAAGCAAGGCAAACCTTCGTTTTTGGTTGATCTACAGGCATGTATGCATGCAAAAGCAAGCAAGCAAAACCAACAAGTGCCAGTATATCATTTGATCAAGCTCCATGTTCCTGTTCAGCTGCTTTTTGGCAAAAGCTTCCCCATCTATTTCAGTTCTCAAGCAAATCTTTTAGCGCTTGTTCAGGGACTGGCCAACTATAGGGCACTAAACTGTCCCTCTAACCTTCAATTTTTACAAATTTGGATATCTTAGAATTCTTTGGAACACAATGGACACCACGCTTTTGCTGAAAGAGCTCTATGATACAAACCATTTTCCCAGTCCAAAAATCAACATCAAACTCCAGAATTGTAGCTTTCACAGGTTGAACGGGGAACGTCTGGCATGCACCGTAGCTTCTCCGTGCGGCTCACGTCTGCGTGCTCATTTCCCTGCTGGTGGAATTGTCGGTGTGCTCTTGTGTATGAGACGGTTTCACATCCTTCACCAGGACCCACTTAGGTCCGGCACCTGTGCAAATACAAGCATACCCTTTGCCCCAAGTGATTAGTGGAAATGGTCCTTCAGTTTGTCCTAACTCAAGGTTTCTGATCAAAACTGAAGGATTTTCTTTCAATTTTTCCTGTGTGCTGTTTGAAAAGTGCCTAAAAATTGGAGGATTAGTTCCTGCAAATGAGCTATTAAAAACATAAAGACATAGAAAGCTTTGCTCAACCTCATCTGGGGTGTTGCTTGGGCCACTCCCCATTTTCTTGTTGTAGAATGGTTTTAGAGTGTGGTGCGTCCTTTCAACAATTGCCTGACCTGTGTAGGAATAGGGAATTCCAAAATGTGGCGAACACTCAAGTCCATCAAAAATGTGGCCAATTTTTGAGCTGTGTATATGGGACCATTTGTCAGTTTTCATCTGGTGGGGGATCAGTTTGGCGAGCTCTGGGCCCAGTGACACTGACAAGGACAAAAGCAAAAGACGAGAGGCGCTCTCTCTTCCCGGGACCAAAGTCCCACAGCTTTAATGGAGAACAGCTCCAGGAGAGAAAGGGAGTGTCCAGGAAAGGAAAGAGGATGTCCAGGGGAGGCAAGAGAGTGTCCTCCTCGTGGCAGGAGACTGTAAATGCTCGGAGAGGGGGGCAGTAGAAAGGAACTGCCATAGTTCAGCATAATAAATCACCACACTGTAGTTTTCTGCATAAATTGCTGCACTTGTTGAAAACAAAATCCTGAAATCTCCCCAAACACAACCGTGCAGTCCCAAATGACCACAGTGTGGGAGAAAAACCACTCAACCCCCCTGTATACCCAAGCACCAGGTGTCACAGGGAGTACCAATCCCTGCAACTAGAAAGTCCACACACACAGGCTCACCGGGAAGGGAATATCTCTTTATGAGGGGACAGAGAGCTCACTCTTCTCAACACAACACACACCATACACCACATCGGCATCCACCCACATCATCTTCCTCAAACATTCACACACTGAAAATACAACCACAACTACAACACAAAGGAAAAACAGCAGCAATAAAACAGGATTTGCTCAATTCACCCCCAGAATTCCTAGCAGGTCCTTATTGACACAGCAAATCCTTTCTGCCATCAGCCAGACCCAAGCCCAAACTGCACAGGCGTACGTCGTGCACAGGACATCTCTGTGTGACTTGTGAACAGCCCTTCCCCTGCATACGCCTTACGGGTTACTTTATACAGAGTTAAAGGTTCCTTTCTCCACAGTGCCAGCAGTCTTGTCTGTCCCCCTCGAGGAGCAGCCGAGAGCGGAGGTGCCTCCAGGAAAGGAATGTCCTGGCAGCGCCCAGAGACGTCCAGAGCCCGGATGTTCTTGCTGGAGCAGGGAAGCGTTCCTGCCGCGGTCAGCAAATGAGGTGTGGAATAGAACTCCCCACAGTTAAAGGTAGGAGGTGGTGTGTTAATTACAGCCAGGCACACGAGGAGTTGTCTCCTAAAGACATGCGTGAAGAACCACTGGCTCTCTCTCTCATCTCTACTCATCTAAAATATCTTACACATTCATATAAATCCCAAAAAACCTAACACATATTCATTAGATAACACTGCCTACCCTCCTTTGAATTAAAATGTATTATAAATTGAGTCCAAAGTTCCTTCACATTTCTGCAGTCTTTCACTTCAAATGGGTTGGTGGGTTTTAAAGTAGGGAATGGTCTCCTTCTGATGAAGGCCAAGACGTCTTCCTCAATTTGACCTCTTTCCTTATGATGTGTTGGCAGGCTTTCACACCCCTTGGCTATAGTTGTAGTTTCGGGGCCCAGGTGCAGGCTACGGTCCTCTTCTTTGTCACAAAGAAATCCGCATCCCATCCCGCTTCTTTAAACATAGTAAAGACAGGCAAGTGACATATTACCCTAGCCTTAACTACCTTATCTGATAAAAATTAATTATCCCTTCTTATTTCTACTCTTCTTGCTATACTCTTTCCCCCTAACTAAATCTTGCTAAAATTTTAAATCTTCCAGTTCTTTTAAATCCTGGATTCATGGCCTCATCTCACACACCAGCCATGTGTGAGCCGATGCTGTAACTGGGAAATTCCACTCCTGAGCAGGAGATCCCAGGCCTGGTTCTGAGCTGGAAGGGTGAGAAGGATGAGATGCACGTGGTTTTGCTCCAGGGGATGTCCTGAAAGTGCACTGCCCACCTGCCCCTGCTGCCGAGCACCACGCTCCACCTCCTTCTCCTGCTCAGCAGATTTTTAGGAATGCAGGGCTTGGTATGTATTATTTGCTACTGCAACAAATAGAAAGAATTTGCTTTGCAAGCCCAGTTTTGTCCTGGCTTATTTTCTGCATGGGTCTCCTCCTGAACCTGGGGCAATGACCAGTAGGGACCTACAGGACACTCCTGTTCTCTTGTCAGTAAATTCGGAGAAGTGATTTAAGTATCAAGAAGTCAATAAGTATCAATCAATAAATGAAATCATTTGGGGGAATATTTAGCCTGTGAGTTTCAGCAAAGTATTGAATATGTCTTAGATCCATGGATACAAACTAGTAAGTGAGATTGCTGGGTGTGCACGTGTTAGGGAAGTGATTCCCCACACACCCAGTGCTGAGATCAAGGATTGCCTCTCTTCTAACCCTGAGCTGGCAGCAGGAATTGGGCCTTGCTTGGTAACGTTCATTTTGAAGACTTCTGTTGAGCAGGTAAGAATGGTGAAAATGTAATCTTTTCCAGTTGTTTTCCTTTGGTTTACCTGTTTGAGGGTTAAAATTGTGTGCTGCAGGTGTGCTGGGTGTGTGCAGAGCAGTGCAGCCCCAGAAACCCCTTGGCTTGCCCACAGGTTGTCATGCCTTGTTGCCAGGTGTGCCCAGCTGTGGCAGGAGAAGGAGCCCGCAGCGCAGTGGGCACCGTGCCCTGCCCAGCCGGGGCTCTCTGGCACAGAGCAGCAGCAGCGCCAGCACCGTTCAGCCCGCTCCTGCCTTGGCTTCCCCTGGCACACAGAAGCCTCTGGAAATCAGCGCCGCCAGTGGCGTTCCCAGCTGGGAGCAGCTGCTGCTGGCGGGCAGATGCTGCCAGTTCCACTGCTGCCAAAGGGGAAGAGAGGCAGAGATGTACACGCACCGGAGCCCTGGGCATGTCCAATAAAGGTGCAAATATGTGGGGAGATTTGTTAGGAAGCATTTCAGCTGTGATGCCAACAGTGGCTTCTCTCCTGGTTCTGTGTGTTCTGGACAAGTAATGCAATGGTTGGCTCTGACAATTAAGAAGCAGATGTTATGTGGATGTTCACATGAGTAGTGATTATATTGTAATATATCCTCCCATAGTCCTCTTTCCCGTCCCCCTTGTAACAGCCTGGGTAGTCAGGGCATTTGGGGAGGGCTGGCTTGTGACCAGCAGGCAGGGTGTAACAACGCCTGACCTCCAGTCGGGATGCAGGAAAGTAATCTCCACCCATGGGCAGCAGAGAAAGAGTTGACTGACAAAACTTTTGGAGGGGCTGAGGGTATAAAAGGCAGAGCATCCTTTTTGCAGATGAGCACATGGCTGCTAGTCACAGAGACTCCCAATGATGCGACTTTTCCTTATTCAGTCCTTTGTTAAGGTTTACTAAACCTTTAAAATTTTAAAAGTGAGAGTCATTTCTCACACGTGCAAAGCTGTGGGCCATTATCTTGGTCTGGTTTCCTTTGCTTGTGTCCCATCTGAGTGCTCAGTTGGGGTACAGGCTGTAGGTGCTTGGGGCACTCCTGGAGTTCCTCTTGGATCCCCTGAACAACAGGGTTTGGCCCATGAGGGGAATTTTCGGTGCTTTGTGACAGATGAGAATTTCCCAGGCTCTTTTGTGTTTTCTGTAGGGAAGGTTGGTTATTGCTTTGCATAAAGACCAACACAGAGCTGTCCCTTTGTGATGTCAGGGCATGGTTGTGCCGTCGTCATAGTGGCATCAGAAGGTTGCCTTGGTGCACGGAAGGCCTGAGTGTCAGAGCAGCCCTAGGCCTTGCTCAGATCAGGAGAACCTTCCTGGTCAAAGCATCTGTCAGTAGGCAGCTGCCCACTGACAAGAGGCTTGTATTTTTAGCGTTTAGAAAAATTGCAGATATGCCAATAATTAACCATCTGGCCACTGCAGCTTTTGCTGCATATGGCATTACTTATTCCATTTATTATTTCACATATTTTGCACGTAAGTAGAGGCTTCCCTTCTGCTTAGCTTAGGGTGTATCCTAACCTGGCTTTTGTATGTCTTCCTGCTCTTTCTTGGGGGCTGAGTTTCTGATTTTGAAACAGAAAGAGCATTAGGATGCCTCTGCTTTGGTAAAGCTCCTGTCAAGAGGTTCAGCTAAAAAGGGGGTGTCTGTAGCCACAGGGGCAGCATTTGCAGGGGAACCTGCAGGGCTTGCGTTCCCTGCACGGGAGAGTCTGTGGCAGCAGAGTCTGTCATTTCCTCAGGTTGCTGGGAGAAGCAAGACACCTTTGAAAATGTAGACTGGCAGACCTTCTTTAAGGCTTTCCAAAAACTCTGCAGTTGTTCCCAGAATTCCGAGAAAGCTTCTTTCTTTTTAAATTTTGTCATGAAAGGATTTGACTAACTTGACCTTTTACTAAATGCTAAAATAGTTGTTCCCTTTGAAAGGAAGTGCTGCTGTGCTTTTCCACAATAGAACTGCGCCACCTCTGGGGGATTTTGGGGAAGCTTTTCTGGGCAACGGTTTCCTGCAAGTTAATCAGAATCAGTGCATGACACTGAGTGAAAAAAAAAGAGTACCTGAAGGAGAAGATTTCAGAAGCTGTCTTATGTGTTTGGTAGAACAGGAGCATTGAGTGCTAAAAACACTTTGCATTTGCTTGATCATATTTGTATTCATTTCCTGGCTAAACTGGCTGCAGTGTAGGCACAACCAAGAATATTGTCCTGGTCTCTTGCTGGCTGGTGTGAATGAGATGTGTCTCCTGGAGGGATGTTGTGAAATGGGAAATCATCTCTGTTTGGGCTGACTTGTTCTGTGGGATTCAGCAGCCCAGGCAGTTTTCTGACAGCATCTGGTTCATTTTCCCTTCCCACTACAGGACACCTGAAGCGTGTATTCAGCAGCGCTGAAGATCCTGAGGTGAGTGAGAAAGGAACATTTCATGTTCCTGGTGTTTAAGACTTGTAGAGCAAGCTGAGAGCTTGGCCAGTAGCAGTAGACTGTAGAGGGCCAGCTAGGAAGGCCGAAAGAAAAACCATATTCATGCCTGAAACAAAAGTAACAAAGGCAGAGATCGATATTTTTAAATTTCCTTCTCAGAGTTTGAAGAACTAAAAACCTAGTTTTGAAAAGAGAATGATGCTTGCAGACAGCAGATAGGATAATTTTAATTAAGAGCAATTTCCTGTACAGTTGAATTAGATCATTTTAATGTAAAGAGAGGGACTTAGAATGCTATTCCTATCAAACTTGATGATATCTACTTGGAACATGAGGTGGTAGAACAGGAAGGCCATCTTGCAACGGTGCCTGCTGTATCTGAAGTGCAATGGGCACCTTTGTGGCTGGGGAGCTGCGTGGGCCCAAAGGACGCAGGGCTGGCGGCTGTGAGCAGCTGGAGATGAGGCAGCGTGGGGCCAGGGGGCCCAGAAGGCCAAGGGCACGGTGGCTGTGCCAGCAGCAGTGGGGCAGCAGGAGCAGGGCAGGGAGCGTGGCCCTGTGCTGGGCAGCGCTGCGGCCACAGCTGGAGTGCTGTGTGCAGCTGTGGGCCCTGGGAAGCAGAAAGTCATGGAGGGGCTGCAGCGTGGGCACAGAGGGACAGGGGAGCTGGGCAAGGGGTGCAGCACAAGGCCAGGGAGGAGGTGCTGAGGGAGCTTTAGCCTGGACAATGGGGGCTCATGAGGGACCTTCAGGCAGACTGCCATTGATCCCTGCCTTGGATCCATAGAGCCAATGCTCAGCACGAGGGCTGTTTGCCTGCCAAACATCCCTTCACTGCATCCAAGTGCTTTAGACACTGGTGTGGGTAACGCTTTCATATTTTGTTGATTTGTTTGTTTGCTAGAAGGAGAAGCCTTGTGCAATTTCTCCTTCTCCAGGGAGCAAGGGAGCTTTTTTCTCAGTCTTTCCTACCCTTTTACAGCACTGGCAGAAATTCTGCTAGAATTTCAGTTTTCAAGGGGGCAGTTCTGGACAATGCAGTATTTTTGCACAAGAACACATCGTTTGGGGCAGGGATGTTGGTGCAGAACGAGCTGTTCTGGTGCCAGACCAGCCAGTAGGGCTTGCCCATCCTTTTCACGTAAACGGCTCCCGTGTCTTTTGGCTGCCCAGGGAATCAGTGTGTGTTGTGTTTGGGAACTGAGTAGGAAATCAATGCCCTTGCATTCCAGCTGGTGCTCAGAGATTAGAGGAGCTGAGAGGGGCTGGGCTGCATTTCTGATTCCAGCCACTTCAGCACCATCAGTGTGGGCGAGTCCAAGCAAAGAACTTGCCCGAGCACAGATGCACAAAGAGAGCCGTTCCCAGTGCAATGCTCTGGGTCTGATTGCATTCCATAAGGACCGACATGCTCCAGATTCCCCAAGAGTGTGGGTTACTGAAGCAACAGGAGAGCAAGTTCAGGATGGCTGCTGGTTGGGGCACTGCTGCCGAGTGCTGATGTGTGTAGCGACAGAAAGGACAGGATTGATTCAGGGTGACCCCCACGTGGCGAAAAATGTGCTTTCACTCTATGATTTAGAAGTTTAAACAAATGCTTTATTAAGCTATGTTATATTACACTAGTACTATATTAAAACTATACTAAAGAGATATTATACTGAAAACATACGAAAGAAAAACTCGTGACTGTCTCCACACAGCCTTTTATCTAATTATCTAATCAGTCTAAACAACTATCTCTAAAATCCAATTAACAAATCACTTTCTGTAAACAATCACTATAACACATTCTTCATGTACTCAAAAACAAGAACAGCAAGTAGGGATAATAATTGTTTTCTCTCCTTCTATGAGTTTCTCACTACCTTCCCTTAGAAAAAACCTAGGAGAGAGAATTATATCTCTCTCCATTCAAAGAATGTAAATACTACAGCACAGTAAAGAGAGATGATAAAAGTGAGATCTGTCTATCTATCGATTTTAATCTTCCTGGCTCTGCTCCAAAGCAGTGGAAGATGCAAAGGCATCTATTTAGGAGAGAATTAGAGACAAGTTCCATTGACTGATCCTGAGCAGGCAGAGATGTTTCCCCCTCCAGAGATGGTTGTTTTTTCCCCTCATGTTTTCCTACTCCAGCCTTTTCTCACCTGAAGCCTTCATTTGTCCTTTAAATTTTTGCATGTCTTAAGGGAATGGAACTATCCCATGCTGTAGCTGGGGTCTGGTGACACTGCTCATACATGCCATGCCATACATGGCACATGGTTTCCTTCACTGGCATCCCCAGGGCTGTGTAAGTGCATTCGTTAATGGGGCCTTATGAGAAACTCTGTTACTGCTGGTCAGAATTCTCCGTTGACAAAAGAGGGAGAAGAAACACCTTGGTCCTCCTCCATATACTGAGGTGGCCATAGAGGTTCTCTGACTTCCATCAGAGACCTTTGCATGCATCCTTATCTCCTGAATGACCCGGTTTTCTAACAAGAGTGTGGATGTCAGGAAGGAGGAATGCTGGTGCAGGCCTGAAGAGAAGGTGAACTCCAGAAGTGTCTCTCACAAGGAGTGAGCTCACCCAGGAAGTCCCTGCAGAGCCAGGATGGAGCTGTGGCACAGGGCAGGGAGTCAGTCACTACTGAAAGACAAACAGGACACGGCGGAAGCAGAGGGAGGCCCTCACCAGACCCTTGAGAAATGCCACCCCTTCCCTGTCAGCTGCCTGAGAGGCTGCTGGAGCTTCAGTCCCAGATGGCCCCTGATTGTAGGGCCAGGGTCACTTTGGAATCTGTGCCTCCCCTCGGGCAGAGAACGACCCAGGAGAGCAGCAGCACAGTGCTTTGGGAACGTGTGAGCCCAGCAGTCTGTGAGTCTTGGCCCACAAAGGGCGTATGGGAAGTTGAAACCCATCTTCTCTTGCTTTCTGTGCAGGTGCTTCTAGAGAAAGAGCAGGAGCACACTGCCTCATCTGAGCTGCCATGCCAGACTCAGGGAGAGCTGTTCCCAGCCCGAGGGCAGGAAGAGCAGCTCAGGCAGCAGGTGGAAGAGCCACAGGAGAATGGCCAGGTAAGCCTGACTGGCCAGGCCACAGAGGGAAGGGCAGGGAGAGGGGCATAAACCAGAGCTCTTGAGACTGAGGAGGCCAGGAGTCCCACAGGCAATGGAGGCACAGAGCCTTGCAATCTGCAGAGATCATCCCTGGGACAGGAGGTTTGTAATGGAGGCAGATGTGGAGAGGGAAGCAGAAAGAAGGGGCTGAATAAATGTGATTTTGAGGCTGCAAGAGGAAAAAAGCTGAGCCTGATGGCAGCTCTCAGTCCCTTGCTCTGCTTTTGTGTGTACAGAACATCAAGGCAGAGCCACAAGCAGAGCTGCCCGAAGCTCAGAGTGACATCATGGCAGTGAAGAGAAAGAACAAGGAAGACATGGGAAGAATTCAAGAGGAGAATCTCCATCAGCAGAGGGGCGATCATCAAAACCAGGTGAGTGAAAGAGTGGCAGCCACTCCACTCATGAAATGTCCTCTCTTTTGTTTATTAGAGAACATGAAGGAACAGCTGGATGCAGAGCTTCAGACAGCTCACAGTATGATCAAGGCAAGGCATAGGCAGCTGGAGGAAGAAATGAAAATCATCAGAGAGAAACTTAATCACTTCCGTCAGTCTCTGCAAAACCAAGTGAGTGAAAGAGGGATGCAGCCACTGCAGTCACCAGTCTGGTGGTTTCTGCCCTTCTTGCCTTTCCAGTGCAGAGCAGCAGGGAGTGGGGCCATGCCTCTGAGTGCCATGCTGCTGTAGTGTGTGTATCACAGTCACTCTGAAGGACATTTCCCGGTGTGCTGAATCTCAACATCTGCCCTGGACAGTGAAACTTGTCCTTTGGCCTTTTGGTCAGCAGTCATCCAAATTGATTCCTGCTGGCCTGTTCCTGCTCTCCTTTTTTCTTGAGGTGTTTTTACAGTGGAACTTGGTGACCCAGATGGAGGATTGAAACAAGCTGTTGTATCCCCTGTCAGTCTGTTCTTTGCCTTTCCTCACAGTCGATGACTCCTGGCTGACAGGGACAAGCTGTAGTGTCTGACTGCTTTGTTCTGTTTGACTTGAGGTGCAAGTGTTGACATCTCACCGGGCAGCCTGCGAAGACTTGCAGGGAATGTGTGGCAATGAAGAACCCCAAGTTAGGAGTGAGGCACAGGAACAGTGCCCACCAGAAATGCTCCAGGTCCAGCACATCATGGGCTCTGAACCTGCTGCTGCAGCAGCATCACCTCGAGGAAGCCCTTCTGTGAAACCTGGGAACTCAGGCTGGGGCACATCCTGGGAACAGGAGATTGAGGAGGAGTACCTGGAGCTGCTGGGTACGTCTGGGGTGTTTCTTATCTGAGGGACAGTGTGTTGTGTGCAGGTGTCAGCAGGGCTGTACCAAATGCTCCTCCTGAGCTCGGTGTCACAGGGCCATTTAGGACTCCCCAGAGGCAGTGCTGTGCTCCGAGGCAGCGAGAGAGCTCTGGGTGTTCCTGCTGCCTCTGAGGGCACCTGGGACTGGCTTGGGTTTGCCTGAGCTTCCCTCTCTGCTAAAGGCTGAAGCAGGGATTGTTCTTGGATCAGCAGAAGGCTGTGACCTAGCAAATGATCTAGGCAAGTCCTGTGTGCTAGTGGCCAAACTGAACAGAATTTTTAGCTTCCTAAATTCTCCTTAGACTCCTGACTTCCAATCAGTCATCACAGCAAAAAAACTTCACAGAAATGGACTGACTTTGGAGTTTTGTCTTTTTGGTTGGGCATTTTTTTGGGGGGTGGGGGGGTGGGGTGGGATTGCTTTTCTGTTGTTCATTTTTGGTGGGGCTTTTTTGTTGTGTTTTTCTCCATCCCGAAGGAGGCCTTCTACCCCACGTTTTAATGATGTCATTTTATGACTGTTACTGTTACCACTACTACACCTGCAGTTTATTTTCATGAGAATGCTATCTTTTTGTCAATAAGAACTACTTTGAAAGAACATCAGGTTACAGGACAAATAGAGAGCACAAGGTATTTTCCATGTGCCGCCATAGAAAAAACAGAGACTTTGATAACAAACTTTATTTAATCTTCTAGTTTTATGCTTATCAAGATGTGTCCAGGAGACACATCCAAGTGGCGTGACCAGATAAACTGTACTGCAGGCATTTCTCAGGAGAGAGCCTCCAGCCCAGCCATGGTATATCCCTCAGATGCATGGCACTTTTCCATACCTGATTCCCACTCTTTCCCATGACTGTTAGAATCCTACCCATTGGCCCAGGCCCTGCTCAGATCAGTCTCTAGGAAAACACATCAAGCCCTTTGTGATTCTGCAGCACAACCCAATGAATCTGCTTCTTGCCCGTAACAGCTGCCAGTGCTGTGCTCTCAGATAAGAGACCTGGTGGGGCTGAGACCAGAGCCCAGTGGATTCTGTGTCTGCCATCACCTGTTGGGACAAAAAGGGCACTGATGTGTGCCTCGGTGTGGCTGATCTCAAAGCCCATCCTGTTGTGTCCTGAATGGGGGCAACAGCTTGTCTGGGGCTCAGGCTCACTCTGGCTTCTTCCCATCAGTGCCTGTCAGTGCTCATGCTGGGGCTTTGCCAGCCTTGTTGTGGTCGCTGCCCTGTCCCTGAGGGCTGGAGGGACTGCAGAGGCTGGAGCCTTCCTTAGCTGGGAGAGGGGCATCTTTGAGCTCAGCCTGCTCACAAACAGGTCAGGGTCCTGATGCTGAAAGCCCCGTCAGGATCAGTTACAGCTGGAGCTGCTCTGGTTTACAAATGGGAAGGCATTCCTTTGGCAAACTGCTGAAAGGTGGGGTAGATGTCCTCCTCTCCTGGGATTGTATGTCCCTGTGCTTTGTTTCCTGTCAAGAGAACTCTTCAAAAGACTGTACAAATCAGTCTCTGTGCTGGCCACCTGTGCTGCAGGGCTGTCTGCCTGGTTGTGGTTGTTGTTACCCAGCCGACCACAAAGGGCTCAGAGCTCCAGGCGCTGGGGCTGCCTTTTGTATCTCCTGGAAGCTGGGATCTCTGCTTTAAAGTCAGCATCTTGCATTTTGTTTCCCTCAGGGAGAATGGTGAACACCACTGAAAATCCCCTGATGAAATACACACATCTGAATTATATTGGCAGCGGGTGAGTCCAACAGCAGTTACTCCTGCACAACCGTGGGCCAGGTGTGTTTGGGGTGGAATGTCTATCCAGCGTGAAGTCAGGACAGCTGCAAAGATGATCACACACTGGGGATAGATCGTCCCGTCTCTCAATGCTGCTCAGAATTTGTGAGTGGGCTCAGAAGGCATTGTCAGAGATGCCTTGCTACCGAGGTCTTGCCTGCATCAAGCAACAGGACCTGGAAGGTCTCCTTGTCTCTCAAGTGTGGGACAGCTCTGTGTTAATTTCTTTAGCATTTTTTGTGTGTCTCAAAATCATACTGGCACACTAATGAAAAGAGAAGTAACTTGCTTGCCTGAAAAAGCAACTTATGCCCTATCAAAGCTGTGAGATAACAGTTCCCACAGTTCCCAGGAACAATTCTTTCCCCTGGTTTGAAGAGGGAAACACTCTGTGGTCAGGATAGGAACCACACTGTTTAGACAGTGAAACCCAAGAGGAAAGACTAAACTCCCTTTAGAAATTGGACCCCAGTGCTTCAGGAACAGGCCCAGTGCCCATGCACTTGAGAGGAAAATGCATCATCTCCCTTCTGGCAGAGCCCTCCTGCATCCTGCAGGTTTTGACACTTGCAGCAGAGATCTCCTGTGTGGGCTGGCTTTCACTGCAAGATCTAAACAGCTTCTCCTTTCTCTGCTTCTGTTTTTTTTCTAGGACTTTTGGGCATGTTTACAGAGCACTCGACAGTGCCACAGGAGGAGAGGTAAATGTCAACAGCCCCTGCAGGCTCTGCTGCACTCGAGGGCTTTCCCCTCTGGTGTGAGCTGTGGCTGGAGCTTTGGGCAGAGCTGTGCTGAAAAGGCACAAGAAGCACAGACTGGTGCCAGCCCACAGAACACATTTGGGACTCTGTCCTCCTCAGCTGCCGGAAGGAAGGCACGGAGGGCAGCGGTTCCTTTCAGAGAAGGACGCGCTCACTCGCTCTCCATTGCTAAAACAAAGGTGGTGCCTGCGAGCACCTCACTGCTCTTTGGGGCTACAGCTTCAGAGTCCTGAATTCTCATTTCTGGCTGCCAGCAAATCCATCTGAAAGTTCCTGGCGGTTCCTTAGCCACCTGCAGTGCTGCACTAGGGAACTGCACGTAGGGAGAGATCTGCAAGGCGTCCTTGAAAGCCCTAAGCCCTGCCCATATCCCAAGATGTATCCACAGAGTATTAAGGCATGGATTCCTTCTTCTGAGTCCCAAACAAAGCAGCAGAGAGTGCGGTCAGAGGTTTGTGGGTGATAACTGAGACACCGTTGTTACCAAGTGGTCAAGGCAAAATGTCAGTGGCCCCACGTGTCCTGTAACTGGCTCCCAAGGGAGCAGAGAAATGGGCTGTTGGAATGTCAGTTCCTGATTACTGCAGTGCCTAATCACAAGGCAGTTTGGCACAGCTCAGCTGTGTCATTGCAAAATCACTCGCTCCACGTGCCTTGTGGTCTCGTGCCACCAACCCCTCAAGTTCCTGATTTTCAATGTCATTTTAGGTGGCAATAAAAAAAATAAATCTTCAAGGAGTGAGGAGGAAGGAGCTAACCTTTAATGAAATAACGATCATGAAGACGTATAGGAGTCCCAATGTTGTGAATTATTTAGACAGGTGAGAGGTCATGGTCTTATCCCATGGATGTGTGTTTACATAAAGCAAACATGAGAGGTTAAAAACCCACTTTGGTCAGTGGCAGCAAGTAAAGCTGTTAATTTTTCTTTATTCATATTTCTCTACTCATCTCCAATGGATGAGAAGAGAGTGCATCTTGTCTGCATGAGTCTTCCCTGGCACACCTAGTTTGATAATTACTCCAAAATTATTCAAAACCTGGATCAGCTGTATCTTCCTAACTCAATAGCCTCAAAGTTCACTGCCTCCACATTTATTTGGGATTGATTTTTTAAAGTTTCTTAAGTGCAGATGAACCATCCTAAAGTGGATTTCCCTTGGATTGTTGCCCCTCTTTGCCATTGCTATGCATGCCAGGAAGACTAGGTGCTTATTTCCAGAAACACCATGCCTGGCATGTTTTATATCTGGGCTGTATCTAAACTGCACTTTTCATTTGCTGCCCATCTAGGACATCTCCTTTTTCACAGATGTGTCTTTCTCTATGAGACTGCACAGATTGCAAATAATGCACAGCCAAGAGGGAATGTCTATTCCTTTGATTCTGTCCTTGTCACAAAGGCATCTGGAAATAAGAAACCTGGAAGCAAAAAATCAACGTAGCCATGCATGTTCATCTCTACCCCCTTGTTTCCTTCTTTCAGCTACCTTCTGGGCGAGGAACTCTTGCTGGTTATAGAGTACATGGATGGAGGTGTCCTGAGCGACATCGTCAGCCAGACCTGCCTGTCTGAAGATGAGATGGCAGCCATCAGTCGGGAGGTCAGCAATGCCATCTGTGTTTCCAAGGGCTTGGGCAGGATTGTCTGGGAAACAGGGGCTCAGAACAGGAGAGGTTTCCTGTGCCGAGCTTTGTTTCTGTGTTGCTGCTATGCTATGGGCAAGTAAAAGCATCTCAAGTGAAAGGCCTGCCAGTGCCCCTGCACTCCCTGTACTCAGTGCCAGTACTCTTATCTCCTGCTGTTGTATTCTCGCTCTGTCTCTTGTATTTGTAGTTGCTGTTCTCCTCCTTGCCTCTCTAAATGTTTGCCTGGAGTCTGTCTTCACTGCATTCCTTGCCTGTAAAAGCAAAGGTGCTGGTGGCAGGATTTGAAACAAAGAGCAAAGAAAGAAGAGAGAGACTCGTTTCTCTCAGTGCTCAGCTAAAAAGGATAGGAGTGCAGCCAGAATGCTCTTTGCTTCTGAGCACATGCGCTGCAGCAGGAGTCATCCTGGCTGGTTGGCAGGGGACAGCCTACAACAGCAGGTGCTGTTGCTCTTTCAAAAGCTGACGTGCCTTTCCTCAGAAAGGTCCTGCTCTGCAAGTGTTGGAGCAGCAAGCTCTTCCTCTCAGTGGCCATGACTGTTGTGCCATTACTCCCCATTCCCCTGGAGAGGGAATCTTTTAGATTCTTTGTTTCCTTTCTTGTGTGATGAAATCACACCACTCATTTTTGCCCTTCTGTTTCTGTTTTCTCGCTCAGTGCCTGCAAGGACTGGATTTTCTTCATGCAAACGATGTGATCCATCGAGACGTGAAGAGTGACAACATCCTTCTCAGAACGGACGGTTCTGTCAAACTGGGTCAGTATATTCTTGGTCAGGTGCAGCGTTCCAGGGATGTGGCTGTGGGGCTGCTTGGCGTGACTGCCAGCTCCCCAAAAATGGTGCTGGTGGCAGTGCAGGGACCCCTGCTGCGAGCTGAGGGCACAGTTGCAACGTGCACAGAGGTAGAAGGAGCCACAAGCAGTCAAGAGTGGCCTTGCTCTGTGTGGGTCCCTTCCAGAGGGAGGGAGTTATGAGTCTAAAGTTTCCAAAGAACAAAAGCCACTGCTAGAGACAGTGTAAAACATGGGGGGATTTTTAAAGTCGCCAATGCCAGGAGATTCAACAGAGCAATTTCAAGCTTCTACTGGGGAATTCTTTTGCTTGCTTTCCTAATTGCACAGAATTCAGATAAAACCAGTATTTTGTTTTCTCCTCAGCTGATTTTGGCCTCGCTACTCAGCTCAGCCCTGAGCAGAGCAGACGGTGCTCGGTAACCGGGACTCCTTGGTGGATGGCGCCTGAAGTGGTGACAGGTCAACCATATGGCCCCAAAGTGGACATATGGTCTTTTGGAATTGTGGGAATTGAAATGATAGAACAAGAACCTCCTTACATGGGCGAAAGTTCTGGCACGGTAAGGAGCAAATACTCACTGATCCCACTGTCTTTCTCACCTGTCCCATGTCCTGTGTGCCACTGGACAAAATCCCATTGCCATCTGCTGCAACTACTTCCACCAAGGTCCCCTCCTACAAATGTCCCTGCAACACATCAGCATCTGCTGTACTTTTGCTTGCATCAGTGGGGGAACTCAAGCCTTACCACCTGCAAACAAACTCCAAACAAACTCCATTCTCACTCAACACTTTCCTTTGGGTTAGTGGTTCCAGTTCTTTTGTCTGTGTAGATGGCCTTAATAACAGGGGAAAAGCATCTTAAAAGTGTTGTTATCTTTCCAGAAATGAAGGAAGGAAACCCAAACCCAACAAAGTTTCTAAAACCGTGGTCTTTAGAGAGGAACCTAACCCTGTGTGCAGTTTCTTCTCACTGGAAAACATGGGCATGAGGGTGTAATGCACAGAGTCTCTTCTGCTTCTTGTGCAGTGCTGCTGAAACACTCAGTGACCGTGTTTCTCTCCTAGCCCAAGCAACATTCTGCACGTCACCAAGCCAGAGCCTGGTGATGTGGAGAGCCTGCCAAAACCTCCTGTTTGTTTCCTGGCACTTTCTGGCATGGGCCTACCATTAATGCATTGACTTGAGCAGCCAAATGACTAGAGGGTGTCCATAGGGATGGAACCTCTCCTTCTTCTGACCTAGACAATTTTTCTTTGGCTGCAAAAATGGGAAGCTGAAATTTTCAGACTGCTGAGAGACGGAGCTGCAAGTGGCTCCTGTGTGCCCAAGCAGGCATTTTCATCCCAATACATTTGTGCAGGCATCTTAATGTGTCTGTGTTGAAGAGGAGATTGTAAATGTTTGTTTCCCTACCTGGGTATTAACTGATGGATTTCCTTTCTTTTCTTCCAATTCCCATTGTTTTCAAGAACAGCACAAAAAGCTTGATGAGTTTTGTTCTAGGGCACGTGCGCTTAAAGGACCAACAAGCACTGCAGAGATGCCTTTCATGTACTAACCCTTGAAATTAGTTAGTGTAGCAAAGTCCCTCTTCCAAAAACCATCTCAAGCTGGCATGAATCCTCAGAGAAGCAAATGTCCTTTTGCTGATGTAGTTCCCACTAACTAGGTCAGGCAATGAAATCAGCTGCCAAGGCAAGATCTGCAGGATGGTGGAAAAGCTGTGGCTGCATCGGGGTTTGGGTTTTTGGTTGGTAAAGGAAAGTCATCTCTGGGTCTGTGCCAGGGCAGAAACTGCCACTGAAGAACAGAGGTTAAACAAAGGGATCTGGGAGAGCCTTAGAGATGTGAAAGCAGGAGGTGGAGCCTGGTGTCTCCTTTCTCTCCAGGCTACATACCTGATAGCCACAGTAGGGACTCCACAGCTGCGGCAGCCCAAGCTCCTCTCGGCTTTGCTGCGTGACTTCCTGAGCTGCTGCCTGCAGACAGACGAGGAGCAGCGCTGGTCTGCCAAGGAGCTCCTGCAGGTAAAATGTGAAGGGGCTGCAGGTGAAACAGGCTCTGAGGGATGGGCTCCTCCTCCACTCAAGCCCAAGGCAGCAGATGAGCCCCCTTCCTCCTCACCTCCACTCTTGCTGCTCTTCAAATGAAAATGGTGAGGAATCCTAGACTGGGCTGGGCTGGCAGGGCCCTGTAAATGTCCTCTGGTGCAAGTGTCCTGCAATGAGCAGGGACATCTTTAAAGAGATCAGGTTGCTCAGAGCCCGTTGCCACCGGAGCCGGAATGGTTGCAGGGATGGGGCACCTACAAGCTCTTGGGGCAAGCTGTGCCAGTGTGGCACCATGCTCTGAGTACACAAGTTCTTCCTTAGACCTACTCTCATTAGATGCCCTTAGTGTTTAAAAAGATTTGTCCATATCCTATTGTAACTGGCCCTGTTAAAAAAGATGTCCCCCACTTTCTTCAAAGCCACTGTGAAGTTTTGGAAAGTGGCAATAAAGTCTCCCTGGGGCCTGTTCTTCACAAAACTGAATAACTCCAGCTCCCTCTGCATTTCCTGTGAGGAGAGGTGCTCTGTCCTCTGACTGTGTCTGTTGCCCTCTTTTGTGATTTTGTGGAGTGTTCTGCTTTATCTAAGGGCAAAATAATTGAAGTAGAGCAATGCAGCGTACAGAGACATGAAATGGTAGTGGAGGAACCCAAGGAAGCCAGTCCCAGCCTAGGGGTCAGAGATTTGGCTGTGGGCAGGAGGGGCTGTGGGGGGCTCCCTGTGAGCCTCTGAGGGGCCCTGGTTGGTGCCCCCCAGCCCACCCTCAGAGGTTTCTGCCATGCAAACAGGGACAGCTGGGAGGGTCTTGTCCCAGCCCCATCTGCTGCCTGGCGCGCTCAAGCAGACGGGAACTGTGCCAGGGTTACTGGCAGGTTGTGTGGCAGAGAGGGAACTGCAGGGCCCAGTGCCACTGGGCTGGCCCTGCTGGGAAGGAAGGTGCCATCCAGCACACGAGGGGCAGGGCATGGAAAGGCAGACACTGCTTTCTGTCCCTGTGGGAATCAGCACAGTGCCTGTCTTTCAAAGGCAGGGACCTATGTGAGTCATTGGAGTTTCCTGAAAGGAAGAAAACCCAGGGACAGAAAGCGCCATTTCTAGAGCGCTGGCAGGGCAAAAATCCCAGCATGATGAAGACATCACAATAAACAGATGAGTGGGATTCTGGGCCAGGTTTGCCTGTGATGGCAAGGTCTTGCACATTGGGGATGGCTGGGGAGCAGATGGTCCCATTGCTCCTCTTTCTGGGTCTTTCCAGGAACTTGATGTATCCTGATTGAGTCCCTGAAGTAATGAGCTTGGAAAGTAATGGTACACTGTTCTTTGTTTTGTTTTTTTTTTTTTTTTTTTTTTTTTTTTTCCGGTGGACAGCATCCATTTGTAACTTCAGCCAAGCCACCATTCATCCTGGCACAAGTCATCAACTCAGTGAAGAAGACGAATAACCCAAACCCTAAACTCTAAACCTAAAACCTAACCCTAACCTTAAATGCTAACCCAAACCCTAACCCTATCCCTATCTCTATCCCTTACCCTTTCCCTTACCCTTTCCCTATCCCCAAACCTAAGCCTAAGCCAAAGCCTAAACCTAAACCCAAACCTGATCCTAAGTCTAAGCCTAAGCCTAAGCCTAGGCCTAAACCTAAGACTAAGCCTAAGGCTAAGCCTAAACCTAACCCTAACACTAGGAGACGAGAACATAGGAATCATGTCAAGATGTTATCTCTGTTACCAATTTAGAGTAGGATTGTAGAGTAAGGTTGCTAAAGAGATTTGTAGTATAGAATTATAGATTAGAGTTGTAATTAATAAAGTTTCTGAAACATCAACTCACTTGGAAGATTCTCCTCCTTCTGACCCCTTCAGAATATTCAACATTTTTTTCTGAATTACCAATTGTTTTTTATTGGTACTAAGTCACACATATGGCTCTTTTTGTATGGTTTCATAAGTGAGGAGGGCTCTTCTTCATTCATCCTCTCCAGACCGCACTGCCTTTGGAATATGACCCACTGGCTGGTTATGGCACAGCTGTGGTATTTCTAGTTGAGGCAGAAAGGGCAATGGCATTTGAAGGCAAAACCAAAGGAAGAATGAGGCAGCCCAAACATCTTGTGCAGATGCAGGCCTTCAGCTGTGACTGGAGAGCAATGGGGTTCCTGCCACTTGGATTTGTATCCCTAAATGCAATAATCTCTTTGGCTGGAGGAGAGCCTTGCTCAAGTGAGAAAGCAGAAAGATCAGAGAGGGTGCTCGGGAAGGTCTCCTGTGGCGCAGAGCTGTCAGCGCCTGTGAGGTGAGAGCGGGCCCGGCCTTGCCCGGGCTGGAGCCCCAGCAGAGCCCCGGCAGAGGCCGGAGCAGCCTGAGCCCCGGCAGAGGCAGGCTGGAAGGAGGCCCTTGGAGCTGCAAGAGGCAGCAGCCGGGCCCTGGGTGCCTCTTGCTGGGAGCGGGCGAATCCTCCGCTCTCAGAGCCCAGGTGGCAGCTGGCTGCTGCCGAGGGGAAGCGCAGCCGTGCTGGGCACAGCCCGGCCTGGGGGCCATGGCCGTCTGGAGCGTGCCCAGGAGCAGAGAAAGGCCAAGGGCAGCCGCGGGCCGCTGGGCTGCCTGAGGATTCCTCCTCTTCCGCCGGCTGCCCTGCGACTCCTGGCAAAGGCCAGCAGTGTGTGCAGCACTCTGGGCACCGGGGCAGGGAGCCGGGCTGCTCGGCAGGCTGGAGCACAGGGCAGCTCCTTCAGGCCCGGCACTTGTGCCAGGGAAGCGAGGCCAGCGTGAGGCAGGGACAGCTTGGCAGGGCCCATCTGCAGGAGCCAGCGCCTCACGCAGCTCTGGGAGGAAGCGCCTGCAACCCTGCAGTTCTGCACTGAGCCAGAGCAAAGGTGTGAGATGCAGAGTGTTTGGCAGAAATATTCAGGCCCAGCAGGCCAGCCTGCTTTGTGCTCTGTGGTGCACAGCAAGCGCTGTGCAATGCAGCTCTGAGCTGCTGGGAGAGAGGCAGTCGGGGATGTGCCTGAGGTGAGTCAAGGGCTTAGCTGAAAATGTAATGAGGAAAATTGAAAAGTGCAGATGGGTCGAGGGCCCAGCTGGGAAGAGAATTGGGATAGTAGAAGATTGCATATTTTAGTTAAGATTTTAAAATGAGGTAAGAAGCTAAGTTAGTAATACAGGTAGCAGAAATCATGTGCCTTAGTTAAAGAGTACCAAATATATTAGGAACATAAAGCTAGGAGTGACAGGGATAGAGGAAGCAATTGTGAAGAAGCTGAGACCATAGAAAGACCTTGCCTTAAGAATAATTGAACAGTTAGGAGAGGCTTGGACCATGAGCAGCAGGTCAAAAGGTCTTGCCAACTGGCCATGGGAGGAGAGTTCACCATGAGGAAGACTGCTTTCTTCCTCCCATACAACCACTCCCTCATTTCAAAATCCCACCAATCCACTTAAGGGAATACAATTGCACAGCTGTAATAGATATTCAGCTGATAAAAATGCGAAGCAGGCAGGTAATAATTATGTATTTTGGATGTATTTTGGGTCCTTAGAAACCTAATGTAAATCCTTTTCTGTAGAAATAGAGAGCAGGAGTCTGCAACTCCTTGCACATGTCTCTGGAAACTAGTTCACATGTGACCAGGGCTGCAATAAATACCCTTCTTTTCTACTATAATTAGTTGAAGGGTCATCTGTCCGTGCTTCAAGGGTTATGCTGGAGTAGTGAACTGATTTGGATGGGAGCAGAAGAGTTTCAGCAGGCAATTTTTGGAAGAGATGGAAGGCTCTTTTGACTGGGAAAGAGGGTAAAGCCATTTGGAATGGAGAAATGATCCCAAAGTCCATCCAATTGTATCTTTGTGTCTGAATTGAAATCAGAATGATTATCGATAGCTTCATGTAATTTGTCTACAAATTTATCAAAGTCTTCATTCTTTCTTTGACAAATCTGTGTAAAAGACATAGTGTGTAACTTATCTGGAAGTGCAAGAAATGCATTACATGCTAGTTGTTGGCTCATCTGTAAGACTTGATCAATGCTCCTAGCCTGGGCAGTGGCAGTAGCCCCGGGCCCTTTGCCAAGTAACTCTTGTGCTGTTAAACCATACAGAGGATCACCCTGCACTCTAGCTCTTGCAGCTTCTTGAGCACACTTTTCCTCCCAGCTTTTATGAAACATCACCTGCTGATAGGGTGGCATTCTAAGTCTTATTAGGGTATGCACATCAGCTGGAATTAATGCGTTAGATGGAAAAATATACTGCAGAAGTGACTGTGCAAGTTGGCATTTTCAACCAAATTGTGAAAATGCAGCTCTCATCTTTTCTAAAATCTTCCAATCAAAAGGTTCTCAAACTCTACTTGCAGCATTAGTTACTACAAGCAAAGCTTCTACATCATTGGAGAGAAGAGTCCCTTCTACAATAGCTTCTGCAATAACTTTTTTCTACTTTTGTTTCTCTTTGGTGGAGATAAAACTTGGCCTGCAATTCCTCAGTAAGGATTAGGAGGACCATGCTAATTTGGGAAATTGACACTGCCCCTAGCATTCAACAGATGCTAGACATCAGGCACAAATTCCAACGTCCAAAATGTAGTGAGCATCTATTAGGCTCAGACTGCAAGGATAATGTAGAATTGTGGAATTGGCCTTCGGTTATCCTGGCATCACTTTTTACACCAGGATTAGCTTCATCACAGGCCCTTACATCATTCAAACGATTGGCTTGTTGGACAGGAAAACAAATTAACATTACATCTGCAATCCGGAACGAGCTTACCACTGATGTAGGTAGCATACACCACGCTGTGTTACAGGATAGGACTGCTATAAATTTTTTGTTGCTAGCACAAGGAGATGAGCGTGAAGATTTTGAAGGGATGTGTTGCATGAATCTCTCTGACCACTCTGGATCTACTGACGAGAAATTGTCATTGCTTAAGGAGAACATGAAAAAGCTCACAGTGGTTGAGAATTCTTTTGATGAGTGGCTAAAATCCTGGGGAATAACAGGCTGGCTCAAGGATTTAGTACCCTTTGGCATAATGATACTTTGTCTTCTTTTTTCAATTCTGCCTGTAGTGCCTTGCTGTGAAGAAAATAATTGAGCGTGCTTTTAAATCAGTCTGGCTTGTGCAAAAACAAAACCGGGGAACTGTTGAGAGTTTTTTGCAGATTGAGGAGTTCTTGCTAGACAAGGGCCATATTCAGCCGATGCACAATCCAACCTGCTTGTACTAATGGACAACGGACACATTCACAAACAATGGATAATGGACATATTCAGAAATGGGGTTGGTATATCCTTGAGAAAAATACAAGAAGAGTCATCAGGACTCAGCAAGTTTGACAGCAAGCTTGGGAAAGAAGGAAAACATTGAACCATGAGTGGGCCAGAAAACAACAGCAAGATGCGTGAAAAATTAGGTGATCCAATCAGCATTCTCTTTTAGATGTGTAAACAACTAGGATTAACCAATCATGTATTAGCTAGAGACACGTGGACAGTAGAGATTTATTATAAATATAGTCTTTTTAGGGATAATAAATTTGGCCTCACTGGATCATATTGGTTGTGGTGTGATATCCCTGAACCTCCGCACCCCGCACAAGGGCAGCTGGGGAGGCCCAGCCCGGGCAGCAGCAGAAAGGAATTTCCCTGGCAGGGCAGGGCTGTGGTGCAGCACGTCCCCAGCAGGAGCCTGGAGCAGCCCAAGGCTCTGTGTGGGCAGGCAGGGGCAGGCAGGAGGCAGAGCTGTCAGCAAAGGAAGGGCCCGGCCAGGTGGGGCAGCCGGGGGATGCCGACAGCCTGCAGGGACAGAGGCGCAGGGCAGGGACACCGTGGGACAGCCGGGGCTGCACAGGGCACAGGGATGGGCAGCAGCTGCGAGACAGCCCTGCCAGAGCCAACATGGGCAGCACTTTGGCCATGGCTGCTGGGCCTGGGCCTGAGGCCACGATGGGACAAGTGACCCTTGCAGGCCTGGGGCCTCATTGCCTCCTCGTCCCTGCTCAGACGCCTGGCAGGGGCCGACATGACAAAACTAAGCTCACAGATGTTGCAAAAGCAGGGGAAAAAGTCAAGAAGGAAGACAAAACTTAGGGGGCAAGATATGAGGAACATGGCATGGACACTTCAGAAAACAACCAAAAACAGAAAAAAATCTTTCCCACAGTCAAAGCCATCAAAAGGCATGGCATGCCATCAAGGGCAGGGACATGCACCAAAGATTCCTCTATTAGTCCCCATTGAAATCGTAAGATTCCTTTTCCCTTCTCGATTGGAAATTTCATTTCCTTTCAGGAAGGGAAAAAGAATCTTGCGAATCCCAAATGAAAGGCTTTCAAACACACTGAAAGGCGATAGGTTAAAATGAAATGCAATTGAAAAAAGCAGAAAATCGGGAATTTTAGTGACTTCAAAAAGTAGGCTGTGAGGAAATCCGCTGCATTGCACAGGACCAAAAAATGCCAAAACTAAGCTCACAGATGTTGCATAGGCAGGGGAAAAAGTCAAGGAGGAAGACCCAACTTAGGGGGCAAGATATGAGGGACATGGCATGAATACTTAAAGCAAAAAGAAAAACAAGAAAAAATCTTTCCCAAAGTCAAAGCCATTAAAATGCAGGCAGGCCACACGCCAGCAAGTGCAGGCACATGCAGCAAAGCTTGCCAAAATTGATCCCCACTGAAGGCCAAAACAGAAAAGAAGGACTTACAAACACGCTAGAATAGAGACACCATCAAAGGATTTGCAATTGGAGGAGAAAAAAAGAAAATTTGGGAAATTAGGTGACTCTAAGAAAATGGTCCGGGATGATATCAGGTGCAGTGCAAAGGTCCAAAACATGCCAAAACTAAGCTCACAGATGTTGCAAAAGCAGGGGAAAAAGTCAAGGAGGAAGAAAAACTTGGAGGGGAAGATATTAGGGACATGGCATGAATGCTTAAAAAAAAAAAAAAAACCAAAAAAAAAGTGTTCCAAAAGTCAAACCCTCCCAAATGCAGGCAGGCCATACGCCAGCAAGTGCAGGAACATGCAGCAAAGCTTGCCAAAATTGATCCCCACTGCAAAGAAGGACTTACAAACACGCTGGAATGGAGACACCATCAAAGGATTTGCAATTGGAGGAGAAAAAAAGAAAAATTGGGAAATTAAGTGACTCTAAGAAAATGGCCCGGGATTATATCAGGTGTAGTGCAAAGGACCAAAACATGCTAAAAGAGGGAACACAGATGTTGCATAGGCAGGGGAAAAAGTCAAGGAGGAAGACCCAACTTAGGGGGCAAGATATGAGGGACATGGTATGGACACTTAAGAAAACAACGAAGAAAAAGAAAAAAATCGTTGCCAAAGTCAAAGCCATCAAATGGAATGGCATGCCATCAAGGGCAGGGACATGCACCAAAGATTTCCTCTATTGGTCCCCATTGAAATCGCAAGATTCCTTTCCCCTTCCCAAAAGGAAATGAAATTTCCTTTCGGGAAGGGAAAAGGAATCTTGCGAATCCCAAAAGAAAGGCTTACAAACACTCCGGAAAGGAGATAGGTTCAAATGAAATGCAATTGAAAAAAGCAGAAACACGGGAATTTTAGTGTCTTCAAAAAATAAGCTGTGAGGAAATCAGCTGCATTGCAAAGGAATTGCAATTGGAGTAGAAAAGAAGAAAATTTGGGAAATTTAGTGACTCTAAGAAAATGGCCCAGGATTATATCAGGTGCAGTGCAAAGGACCAAAACATGCCAAAACTAAGCTCACAGATGTTGCAAAAGCAGGGGAAAAAGTCAAGGACGAAGACCCAGCTTAGGAGGCAAGATATGAGGGACATGGCATGGACACTTCATAAAACAACCAAAAAAAGAAAAAATCTTTCCCAAAGTCAAAGCCATCAAAATGCAGGCAGGGATATGCCAGCAAGTGCAGGCACATGTAGCAAAGCTTGCCAAAATTGATCCCCACTGAAGGCCAAAACAGAAAAGAAGGAGCTAAAAACACGCTGGAATGGAGACACCATCAAAGGAATTGCAAGTGGAGGAGAAAAAAAGAAAACTTGGGAAATTTAGTGACTCTAAGAAAATGGCCCAGGATTACATCAGGTGCAGTGCAAAGGACCAAAACATGCCAAAACTAAGCTCACAGATTTTGCAAAAGCACGGGGAAACGTCAAGGAGAAAGACCCAACTTAGGGGGCAAGATATGAGGGACATGGCATGGACACTTCAGAAAACAACCAAAAAAAGAAAAAATCTTTCCCAATGTCAAAGCCATCAATGGAATGGCATGCCATCAAGGGCAGGGACATGCACCAAAGATTTCCTCTCTTGGTTCCCATCGAAATCGCAAGATTCCTTTTCCATTCCCGTAAGGAAATTTCATTTCCGTGTGTCCTCCACGGGCCCCGGGAGGAGCCGGGGCCAGGGCCGGGGCCGGGCTCAGACCAGGCGGAGGCAAAGGGCGGCGATGCTGCCCTGGCCCAAGGCACTGATGCTTGCCCGGCAACGCCACCGCCAGCACGGTCAGAGCCGGGTGGAGGCGAGACCATGGCGGGACGGCCGGGGCCGGGCACGGGGCAGCCCCGCCCGGGGCCGGGGGCGGGCCGGGGGCATGGCCCGGCCCGGAAGGGGAGAGGGAGGCGGGGAGAGGAGAGGGACGCCGGGCAAGGGACCCCGAGAGAAGGGTGCCCGACAGCGGGAAAGGGAGAGTAAAAAAGAGAAAAAGAGGAAGAAAAAGAGAAAGAGCATTCTAAATTATCTGTTTTGTCGCTGCTTCTGCCACTGCTACCGCCGCTGCTGCCGCCGCTACTGCTGCCGCCGCTGCTGCTGCCACCGCTGCTGCTGCCACCGCTGCAACTGAAGCACCGGGGCCGTTCGTCCCCGTGTCCGTTCCCCACTCGCCCCACGAGCCCCACGTTCGAGCCCCGCACGCCCCGGGGACAGCCCCTCTGTCTATCCAAACACGGGAACTTTGCGGCCTTGAGCCCACATGCAGAGCCCCGACTCCTGCACGCTGGCACAGCGATCCCCTCGCTCGCTGCTGTGCATTGTCCTTGCCGAGGGTCAAACACTGTCGGGACACTTCCCTTGGGGTAGGATTCCTACCTGACCCCAGCACTGCACTTACACCTCCAGTGTTGCCTTCCAGTAAAAACAGGGGAAGGAAAACTGTGTGTGGCTCATGCTATTTTAGAGTGTCTAAAAATCACTAAGTCACTGATCTTAGAGGTGCTGTGCATCTGGAATTACTGGGATGGAGAAGTAGTGTAACATGGAAAAGGGGAGCATAGAAATAAATAGAGGAAAACATCTTGGATTGTTTCTTTCATTTCCATTTCACATCTGGAAAGCTGTTTCAGTTTTCCAGGAATCTTCTCCTGTCTGCTCTTCCCAAGAATCTCTCATGGAGAACAAGGTCAAGCTTCTGTCACAAGATTTACCACCAGGAAATTACGCCACTGGTACAATTTTCATGATGACTGTTTGTGCTGGCTGAGGGCAAATTTTGGGAGGAAACCTCCAAAAGGGGTCCGCCTAGAAAGCAAGTTCAAGCGGCCTCTCCCCCTACTAGTTCAGGAAAAGACTTCCCTTGAGAAAAGTGAAAAAAACCCAGTCTATTTAACAAGTAAAGTATTCACAAGCATGAAAAATGAATATTAAATAAATATTAAATAAAACCTCTGACAGTGCTGAAGAGATGGCAAATTCAGGAAGTCCTTTTTGTGGGTTGTAGTTGGCTCCCTCAGTCTCTTCTAAGTCCCTCTGGTGCTGGAATGCAGCGTCCCAGAGCTCGGTGTGCCACAGGTGTGAGCTGCCGGTGTATGTCTGGGTTTTCAGTCCAGAGCAGGTTTAAACAGTTCCAAGAAAAAGGAAAGTCACAGTCTGAGGAACTTCTCTTCCTAGGCTAGCTAACACCACATTGCTAGACCTGGGCTGTGAAGGCATCAGGAAATTTCCAAATCTGGGCACTGGCAGTCCCAGCAAACACCAGATCTGGGTGGAGTCATTGCCAGCAACAGAAATCTGCCAGATTTGGGCTCTGCTGGCACTGAGAAATTTCCAAATCTGGGTTCTGGTTTCATGAAACACAAGATGTGGGGGTGGTGGCAGACCCAGTAGCAGGAAGCTGCCTCGGTATTACTGGCACCTGAGTGGGTCGCTGAGGGTGAGAGATGGACGGTGAATCTTGTTTCTTGATCAGAAGGCTGAATTTATTGATATATGATATATAATACATTATGACTATACTAAATAGAATAAAGAGAGAGAAGTTTCAGATGCTGCTAAGCTAAGAATAGAAAGAAAGGTTCTATAAAAAAGTTGTGTCCAGGGACTCTGTCCCTAGCTTGTTCCTGTGATTGGCCTTTAATTATAAACATGGGAACATGAACCAATGACAGGTCAAAATAGGTGCATCCTATTGCATTTCACAGCAGCTGATAACAATTGTTTACATTCTCTTCTGAGGCCTCTGCCTTCCAGAAGAGGCAGAAATCTGAAAGAAAGGATTTCTGTGAAAAAATGTCTGCGACACCTCGGCTTTTGGATTTCTGTGCCAGCAAATTGCTGCACTTGGGCTGTGCCAGAATAGGGAAATTTCCAGATCTGGGCACTGGCAGTGCCAGCAAACAGCCCATTTCAGGCTCCAGGCTCCAGGAATGACTGGATCTGGATGCCTTCCTCTTTTCTTTCCTTCTTTCCTTCCTTCTTTCTTGGGATCCTGCTGCCAACAAACTCCAGATTGGGCAGTGCTGGCAAGGGGAAATTGCCAGGTTTTAGCTTTCTTTGCCAGTAAATTCTGGATATGGGTGGTGCCAGAAGAGGAAAATTTCCAGATGTGGGCACTGGCAGTGCACACCAGATCTGAGTGGGGAATGTGCCAGCACTGGGAAATTGCCAGATGGTAATTTTCTGTGCCAACAAATTGCTGGAATTGTGCTGTAGGCCCAGGTGGCCAAGAAGGCCAATGGCTCCTGGCCTGGATCAGGAATGGTGTGGCCAGCAGGAGCAGGGCAGGGATTCTTCCCCTGTGCTCAGCACTCCTTGGGCAGCACCTTGAGTGCTGTTTGCAGTTCTGGGGCCCCAATTTAGGAAGGACATGGAGGGGCTGGAGTGTGTCCAGAGAAGGGCAATAAGGTTGATGAGGGATCTGGAACACAAGAGCTGTGAGGAGCGGCTGAGGGAGCTGCTGGGGTTGTTTATCCTGGAGGAGAGGAGGCCCAGGGCAGACAAGGTGGTGTCAGGGCACGGATTGGACTTGATGATCTCCATAGCCTCTTCCACCCTTGCTGATTCTGGGATTCTCTGAAAGAATACTTGGAGCACTTTCACGATGAGCCCTGGGCCTCCTGTTCAGAAGCTCCAGCAGCCCAGGTCCCTCAGCTTCTCCTGCCCGCCCCAAAGCCCATCCTGTCAGTCCTGCAGAGCCTCTGCAGCTCCTCCTCACTGCCCAGAACAGGGAGCCCCGGAGCCAGACACAGCAGCCCAGATGTGCCCCCCTGGCCGGGGGTGCCGCTGGCAAGGGAGCAGCACCAGGCACTGCAGGAGCCTGCAGACAATTGATCTGAAGGCCAAACCTCCTTAGCTCCTTGTGAAAGAGCAGGAACAGTTCCTCATTCCAGAGTGATGGAATGCCAGGCACCGCAGCTCCGGGTGAGGACTGGACACAAGTTTGCTCCCACTGAGTGCTGTGATGGGTTCTGCAGGAGCTCTGGGCTCCTGGGCTTGCCAGGCACAATGAGGAGAGAAGGAGCCAAGTGCACTGATGTGGGAAATGGATATGTAGAAAGTTTTTAGGACCTAATAGAAGGCCCACACAGTATGAATCTGTATATAAATCTTGAGACAAGAAACGCTAACTTAAAAATTTCCATGAAATAGGACAGATATTGTTGAGAGAGAAATGGAGCTGGAAAAGTTTCAAAAGATGGCCTTGCAAATAAGATTTTAGAAAAACAGAGCTATGAAAGATGCATTGTAGTGGGACCCACAAAGAGTATTTTTAAAGAATTGGCTACAAGGCATCTACAACATGGCATGGCAAAAGGCTGATAGACCAAGAAACGCTTATAATGTATTATAATTAGGAAGTAACTGGCTTCTGATGGTGACGGCGTGAATTATAACATCTGTATTGTCTCACCATTCTCATGAGACTGAAAATAGAATAAAAGTTTTTAAAACACCTCTCAGTTGCCCCATCTCTAGGTCAAGAAAAGAGTATTATCCAACACACTGACACACCTTTGCCTCAAGCATAGCCCAGCCTGGACCAAACACACTGAAAGGTTTCCCCTTTGGCCCATGTCTCGAAACATCAGGTCTGCTGTTTGACAACTCAGCTTGGGTTGGTGTCAAGGAGTTCCCTCAGAAATACTGGGTTTGTCTTCCTCTGTGCCTTCCCCTCAGCAGCCTTGGGGATGCTCCTGTGTGAAGCCATCTGTCTCACACAGTTTGAGACAACTTCAAACAGGATATTGTGCAATAAGTTGTCTCCTCTAAAGTGTGCCAACAATCCCTTTCCAGCAATAGGAAATTATTACTAATGGATGGAAGTGGAAAACCCCCAACAGTTTATTATCAAGCAGAATCCCCCCATGACACGCGTTCCAAGAAGGCGCTGGGGTCTCTCTCGGAAGAACAGGAGCTGTCACGGAGCAGTTCCAGCAGCTGATGGAAGCTCGGGGACTCGTCCGGTGTCGGCTTTCTCCCACGGCAGAGCTCCATGGGGCGGGCAGGGCAGTGAAGCAGCTGGGCTGGAGCCCCTCGCTGCCTTGTCTCCCCGGCGTGGCTCAGCCCACAGACTCTCGGGCTGGGAGCGGGGCCGCTCCGCTCCTGCCGGCACCGTGTCCCTGGGCTTGGACAAACAGTTTCCTGCCAGGAGAGCCCTGCACACTGCTCCACAGATCTTTCATAAAGGCCCAAACCAACTCCAAACACTCTGTCTGCAGCAGCTTTTCACAAAGGGCTGCAGCAATCCAGGACAGCTGCAAGTGAGTGTCGGAAGGCTCTTGTCTTGTTCCTGACAGCAGAATTCTTGATGATCTGATGCAGTTTTATTCAGATGTAACATGAGAGCTGAGGTTTTTTTGTTAAAATATTTCATGATGAGTAACAAGCCTTGGGTGCATGAGGTACAGGACTGACATGCCAAAGCATGAGCATATCCTCCAAAGTGGCCAGTTTAATTGTCCATTTTATTACTCTTGTATTTACTCCACACTAATAAGGAAAACCAAGCTCTGCTTGGAGGCAAAACAGGCATGGGATACACTACAGTCCCTCGCAGGCTCAGCAGGGCTGGCAGTGACAAAGCAGGCCGTCTGCTTCATTGTGAACCACTACAGAGCTGCATCCCAATCTGGTTTAGGTAGCGTGGTATTATTAAGAGGTCCTTTTCTGCATGAGACCCAAAAAGGAGATCCCAAATGATCTTCATGCAAGCATGCAGTAAAGAACGGCTCCTGCTATCTTAACGAAGCGTTTGCTTTGGCCATTACACTCTTCCCATTCATCTTTTGATGCAGACACTTCAGGTTTTCTCTCACACCCCTGCAAGGCTGGCAGTTGCTGTTTCCCATTTCCTGTTCTTCCCTAGAGATGGTGCAGTGGCTGCTTTGAAACAAAAAGCCCTGAGATCTGGATAGTTTGAAGGAGCATGAAATGCTAATTAAGTGCTCATATTGGTAATACCCAGGTCTGCACTGCCCAGTGCTCTGAAGCAGCAGCAGCAGGACCATGCATCATTCCTGTTGGTGGATGTTCATGTTTCTGGTGTGCAAGAGCAATGACTTTGAGGAGGGACAAAAATGCCCCTCTTCAAACACTGGCTGTGCAAGGAGATGTGAAGTTTCACAGCCTTTTCTAGGATATTTTAGAAAGATCTAAGTGAATATTGTAGCATGGAGTAGGTCCCTAAATTTGTCTCCAGAGAAATCCCCAAAGGGCACATTGACTCTGCTGCTGATGGCAACCCCAGAAGCTCATGGACCAATTTTCCCTGCAATGTGCCTCCCTGCCTGGGCTTTACTAGGCCAGGACTAGACCCAGAGCTAAGCAAACACATGCAGCCAGGTGACATTGTGTAACATCAGAAGCTGGCAACTGTGGAGAGTCTGGTTCTAGCATGGCATAAAGAAAGAGGCCATGAAGGTATACAGTTGAGGGAAAAGTAAAAGGTAGTTGTAAAGCATTTCCCAGGCTTGATCCTATAAATGATTAGGCTCTCTCAAGCACCACTTGTTAAACAATAAGGTTCTCAGACAGTCTTCCCATAACAGGCAAACATTCTGTCCTTGGGCTCTCTGAGAACACTGATCCTATTTTCAATAGACAAACCACAGGTATTTTAAACAAAAGGAGGGGTTAGAGTTTTCTCTGTAACTTATCGTGAGCTTGGATTTTGCAATATGCATGAAGTTAATTAACACTGTTATATAAAGTGGCTGATTGATCAATAAATCGAAGTCAATGCTGATCAACGACAAGGTGGGTTGGCTTCCTTCGCTTTCAACAGGCAACCATGAGGACTTTGCTGCCAAAAGGTTACAGTTTGCACTGGGCCCAAAAGTGTTTTTCCCTAAGGCAAAGCAAACTGAAATGTGAAGTTTAAAAGGTTCAAATGACTATGAAAGGAAACTGCAGAATAATTTCTGGAAGTGCAGCATTGTCAATGATCATGCAGCCCACCAAGAGCTGGAGCTGAATCCAGAATTGCTTCTTCCAGCTGTGCAGGAATTCATTCCACTGGCAAGCACTGGTCCACGGGAACAAATGATCCCCTAGCTCTGGGCTGAATGGCACCCAGGCTGCAGTGCAGATTTGAGGAGCCCTTGTCACTTGTTATTGGCCTCCCAGGGCACTCATCCTTCTGCAAACAAGGTGCAAACAACACAGCTGCACTGCTGTCCCAGATAAATATACATGTGCCAAAGCAGTGCATCATTTCCCAGTGAAATACATGACTTCTTCTTACCTATGGAATTGTGACTGAAGACACCTGTGAGCCAGATCTGTGGGAAATTGCAAAGGAGCGAAGCTTTGGGCACACTTCTCTTGGTTTCTTTGCTCAGGCCTTTGGTGAGCACAGAACACACCTAGGTAGAAAACCTTTGACTAGATAGGATCTTTTGGATCCATTGTCCCCCAAACATGTCAAAGTGTGGCCCCGTTGTAATGCCAAGTAACAACGAGCAGCACAGATGACACAAAGAAAGCATGGCCAAAGAGGAAGAGGAGAGGCCCAATGAGGAAAGGATGTGGTGAGACACTGGCACACCGAGTGAGCTGCACTCCCATAATCTCTAGGCTAGCAGGTGCTGGTCTCACATTCTCCTCTTGGTTTATTTAAATTTCATTTATTTACTTACTTTTTTTCATCGTCAAAATAAAATATATACAATTAAAAATATGTCATCAAATTTTAAAGATATAATCAAAACACATTCATTCAGAACTGTATCTAAAGATCAGAACATATGTACAGCAGTAACTATGAAGCCTAACACATCAATCCCAATCTGCAAACACTCTTCATACAGGCGGCAGCTTCTTCCTGAGCTTGGCGGAAAGAGAGCTCTTCTGGAGGGGAGGCAAGGACTTTGTGGGTGAGGGAACATCTGAAGTGTCCAGAGAAAACTTCTCAGTAAGACTGTAACCAGTCAGATCTGCAAAATGGAGACACAAAGTTTAACAGAGAGGCAAAGTTTAGCAGAGGCCACCATGCAAACCTAAAGCATCTGAAGCTCTGCATTTCATGGGACACATTTCCTGGAGATGTGTAAACAGCTGCACAGGGAAACATGCTCCTGCTGGCAGACACTGAGGCAGGCCAGGGCAAACCCTGAGCCACTTGCCCAGAGCTGGCACAGGCACAGCCTGGCCTCTGGGCTGCCCCGGGACAGCAGGGAGCCCAGAGCCCTGTGCTCTCCAGGAATGGCTCAGCTGCACACGCACCCTCCTGCTCCTCTGCCTGCCCCACAGCTCAGCAGCCCCACAGCTCCAGGGGCACTGGCAGCAGCACAGCTCATTGCAGGGGCACATGCAGGGCACAGCTGTTCCCTGGCAATGTGCACAGCCTCTCTGGGCTGCCACAAGGCCCTTCCTCCCAGCAGAGATTGGCCCAGCTCCCCCCTCACCTCTGCGTGCGGCTGAGCCATGATTGCCTTCACCTTGTCATTAATCTGGAGTTGCTCCAGGCCCCCATGCCATGACTAGGAAGGGCAATGGAGTGAGCGGGGCAGATGCACACCCTTCCTTAGGATTTTGTCATTTTTGGCACAGCTCAAAAGGCAAATCCAGAGGTATGCAACTCAGCGCTTCCTCAGCTTTCTGGAGAACATCTCGCCTTCACCAGCCCAGCATTTTGGAGAGGTTTTCCCGCACATGTGGAGGCTTGCTGGCAGCACATTTCTTCAGCTGGGTGCCCATCACCTTGCAGAGGGCAGAGGCCAGCTTGGTGGCCACGGTGCGGACGTTGGCGCTCCGCACAGGCAGCGCCTTGTTCTCCAGGCAGGGCCAGAGCACGGGCAGGGCGTCGCGCTGGGCGACTTCAGGGCTCCTGGCATGAACCCCTTGCACAAGCCCTGCCGGGACAGAGACACAGCTCCTTACCCACCAGCCTCACTGCAAACAGGGATCCACCTCTGCTTCTGCTTCTTGCCAGCCTCTCTGGCCAAGAGCAGCAAAACAGCACCCAGAGCCCCTTGGCCCAGAAACGGGCAAAGCAGCTGAGCATCCTGGAAACAGAACCACCCACCCCTCAGCACTAACTGCTGCAACCAGAGCCCTGTCCCTGTGGCAGACTTCCTACCTTTACTAAATTATTTCACAATCTCTGCATGAACAATGAATGAAATGTCCAATTGCCTTTGATTTCCATTAAGAAGTTGTCTAAACCCACACTGAAGATTTGGAAATGCACCATAGAGAGGAAATGGAGAGATTTCTAATAAAACGGTTGATTCCATTTTTGTAACTTTGATGCCAAGTGCCAAATGTCTAATCTGGCTCTTCCCTGCGCTCAGCGGCACACAGCAAAGGGCAGGATTAGAACACACCTCAAAACTCCAGCCCACCAGAGATGGCTGCTGCCTGACAGCTGGATGAGAAACATCAGTGGCCAGCTGGGGTCTTTGGCAGAATGCTTTTGGGGCTTCCAACAAAGAGCTGTTTCAAACCTCAGGGTGTCTTACAGAATTACCCAGACCCCATTGCCTTGGCATTTGGGCATCTCCACATTTTAATGCCATTTCCCCTCTCAATCTTAATGGCATTTTTTTCCTATAATGTCCACTCAAATAGGGGCATAGAGAAGGAAAAATGCTACACAGGGGACTGAAAGGTAACCAAAACACGAGTGTTTTCTCACATTGTCTCTGAAATCTCTCTGCCCATTTTCCTAACTGAACTGTATCAAACATAGACAAAAGCTTACTACCAACAGGCTCCTTGCAACAGGCAGATTTGGCTAAGATATGAAAACCTGAAATGCTCTGGAGACCATTCTTATTTTCTGATCAGACAAAATGTTATCTAGCAGCCACTTAATATTCTGTGGTGGAAGAGACTTCCTTTTCTCTATGCTGTTAATCCACCAGCAGACATCAACATTGAAAGAGCTCCTGCAAGTACCCAAAACCAATTCTGCTAAGCAAGAAAGGGTTATGGTACCCGTTTTAAAATGGGAATTCATTTCAGTTTAAATGCAATTAAAGACATCGGTGACTACTGAATGTGAGGAACAGCTAAATCCGGTCCTGCTAAATCTCAGAGAGAACATCTGCTCTTTCTAAAGTAGTCCTAATTTCTGGTTAATTTCTTTATTTGAAAAAGAGATCAAAAGAAGTGCTAAACTAAATTCCCTATTGCTGGAGATCTACTTTATTCAAATGCTCTTTAAAGGGCCTTTGACATTCCCAATCACTGAACATGCCCTTTTGAGATTCCTAATGAAGACACAAAGTGTATTAAACCTTACATTCAAAGAAATTGGCATAATTAGTGGATTTAGCCCCAGTTGAAGCAAGGCTATCAATCATCTTCTCTGCTATATATTGAGATTATCCTTTTTCCATTCCTTGGCCCTTGCTGACACAGCAAGCTCCTCTGAGGAGTCAATTATCAGCTGCATGTGTAGCATTTTGGGCAGCGCTGACACAGGCAGACACTGTTTGCACACCCTGAAAGGCTCAGTCCAAGGCCCCTCTGACAGCACAGGCAGGGAGCCTCAGCACTCTGCTTCTGTCCCTGTGCCCCAGAGGCTGCCTTGCACTAAACCCGTGCCTCTGGTACCTCTGTTGAGTTCTGGCCTAAGCTGTGACCCCCAGGCCCTGCACGGTTCAGCCTCAAAACTTTCCAAGAGACAAACAAGAATTCTGTGAGGACAAAAGAAACGGATGCCCTGAAACAGCATTTGCCACCATTTCCCCTCAAAGATCACAGATGTCCCTGAGCTCCCCAGAGAGGAGCCAGCTGGGGCATTTTTAGCCCTCCCTTTGCTGGAGGTGGTTCTGAGATGCCCCAGTGAGAGCTCAGCCCCAGGCCGAGCGCCGCCCCCATCTCAGGTGCTGCCCAGCTCTGCAGCAGCCAGGGAAAACCTGCCAAACCCACCTGCCTTGGCTATGGGGCAGCAGGGACAAGCTCAGCACCTCCTGGTTTGGAGGAGCTGCTCTGCTGTCTGCTCACAGGCATTCCCTGTAAATGCTCCCTGGGAAGAGCTCTGGGCTCAGAAGGGGAGGCCAAACCTGTGATACGCTCGGTGACATCCAGCAGGGCTTGGCCACTCAGGTGATTCCATTGGTAGGTGAACTCTTGCAGCAGGGACACTTTATCTACAAGGGAAACACACGTTTCTGCTCACTTTTCTTAGGTCATAGGAGAAAGGGCAGGCCAACCCCATTTTAAAAAATAAAGTACATTTCTGCTGGTTTTTGAATCCTTTTCTTCTTTCCTTCCAGCCTGCTTGGCAGGGTTTTAAGTTCCAAAAGAAAAGCTCTCCTTTCACATTTGTAAATCCAAAGTTGTCTGCTGTAGCAGGAGCTGTGTTAAAACATTTCACATCAGGGACCTCAGGAGTTCAGTCACATGGAAGCAGTGAAAAGGTTTTGCATCCCAGAGCACAAAGGAAGAGCCCCATACTTGGGTCACAGAAAGGCACTGAGTCAGGCAGTTCCTGAGTTCACAAAGCAGCTGGGGGGGAGAAAGTGGAAGCTCCCCTTGAAGACCTGCCTCTTCAACACTCCTTTTTTCAGGCATATTTCCCCAGTGCAGCATTCTCAGAGCTGACATAAATCTGTGTGGCAAAGGAATTTAGAGCAGCCCTTGCCTATGTAGTTAATTGCTGTGGCCATCTTGCCCCACGCAAAACAACACGTGGAACAAGGCATCATTGACAGCTGGGTTTATACCTGTTTGATATAAAGAAATTAACTTGGTGAATCACAAGTTCCCCTTTGAACATAGAAGACAAAGAAGAAAAGTGGAAAATAGGCAGTAATGCCTCTAATGTAGAGCCTTGCAGGTGGCTGACCTGCAGAAGCTCTGATGGGTGAGTGTCCCTTCATGCCAACAGCAAAGCTGTTCACTTGGGAAGTCAGACGGGGCCCAAGCAAACTCCAAACCCCCTTTGCCCCTGAACTGTAGCAGAGCTGTAGCCCAGGACTTGCTCTTCAGACAAGCAGCACAGAGCCAAGGGCTCCTGGGACTGTTGGGAAATGCTGATCCCATTCCAGCCTGTTGGGGATGGTGCATAAGGACTGCACCTGCACAGCCTCTGGTGGGTGTCAGCTGGAGGGTTCCACAGACAAGAGCAGCTGTCAAGGCACTCAGCGCTCTCTTGTGCAGGAGAGACAGAGACGAAGCTGAGGAGAGTCCCTGCCAGGGCTCAGCCTTACCCAAATGAGCAATGGATTCTCCCAGTGCTTTCACAGCTGCCCCACGAACCCTGGGATCCTTTGAGTTCAGGCTCTTTGTTATTCCTTCCACCAAACCAATGATCAGCGGGTTCAAGGCATCTCTCAGGGCTCCTGTGATTTCAGCCAGCACGTCCAGCACCCTCTGCTTCACTTTCTTGTGGCTGTCAGATATTCTCAGGACAAAATAATCAAAAATCTGTGAAGAGAACAAGCAAGGTGAAAGCTGGATTCAAATGCCCCTGTTTGAAGAGTGGCTGTAGCAGTCAGCAATGTCAAAGATGAAAGTGATCCTTTCTGTCAGGTCAGCACTCGCTTGCACAATTTCACTGTTTTCCTGTGGGCCACTCACTGGAATGGTGGCACAACCTCATGCTGGTTGAAAGATTTTCTTCTGTTTTTAGGAAGTTTGGCTGGGGACTGAATGGTTCCTATGGCATTTCTCTCCATCTATAAATCATTAAATCAATTCCATTTTTTAATGCTAAAAGAGTACCTTTGCTTTGAATGGAAGCAGATGTTTACAATGCCTGGTTTTCTATACAGTTGCCTCAAGTACTGAGGGCAATGATGATTTTGCCAAAACTATGGCTGGAGAAGATCTAAGTTTTCTTATGTTTGTTTCTGAGCCAGTGTCTGGAGAAGTGCAGGGCCCTGATCAACTCTTCCAGGATCCAGACAATTTCTCTAAGTAACAGGTGGACTTCTGAAATGTCATGTGCTGTACAGCTCTCATTAGAGCAGGTTCAGTCCTTTGACAGCCACATTATCAGGCACCTTTTCCTGGAAAAAGGGAAAAAGCAGCTACTGGGAGGAGAAGGCGGAGATGAGTCCGTAGCTGTTTTCCTCCTTTTCCAAAGAGAAAAAAAGACCCCCCAAAAGGGGTGAGCACTGTCTTTACCAAGAGGAATAGGAACAAGGATGGAAATGAGTAGCCAGAGCTGTGCCTGTGTCAGACAAGATGGAGTGTATAGAAGTGTTCTTAAATAAAACAACTGGGTTTAAACCAACCCAGCCTGATACTTCTCTTCCCTGTGCAAACCCATTTTTGGTCTAGAGAACAATTGCCATGCTTTCAGGGGCTGGATTCCCTTCACTTCACCCAGCTGCGAGTAGGAGAGAGCAGCAGTTACACCAGAAGAAAATTCTGCCATCATCTGATGAACAGCATCAATAGGCACCTGCCAGACAAATACAGCTGGACTGAAATGACTTGTCCTGAAGCCTGGACCTGAGATACATTTGTCTGGGTGAGAGGGACCAGCATGTCCCAAACAGCCAGGACAGAGTGCCAAGACACACTGAATTAACTTTGCTGCTACAGGCTGAGGAAAGGAGCTAAAGGAAAGGAGCAGTGAAGATACCCTACATACTTGGGCAATGTTAGTGGAGATGAGCTGGGGGCTGGTTTTGCACAGGTCTCAGAGGAGTTCCACTCCTTCCATCCGTGCCTGAAACCCCTTGGCTTCCAGGAGATGGTGAAGCTTCTGGAGCAGCTCCGTTTCTTCCACAGCTGGAGGTGACGTGACCTGGGCTTTTGCACGGGGTAGGAGGTGTCCATCAGAGGGAGATTTCACCCTGGAAAATAAAACCAAATGAGGATGTGGTGGTGATAATTATCATAGCATGGCATCCCCATAGTGGAAATAATTAGCATTGACTCCATGATTCCAGAAGGCTGATCAATCACTCTATTATACTATACTATACTACACTCTACTATACTATACTATACTGAAACTCATTGCCCTCACAGACAGTCTGATACAGACAGACCAGATTGGTCAATTGAATCCAAAACACCATCACCAGTGACCAATTAAGAAATTACCCTTTGGTAAACAAATCTCCATAACACATTCCACATGTTCACAACAACAAGTGCAGCAAGTGAAGATAAGAATTGTTTCTCATTCTTTTCTCTGATCTTCTCACAGCCTTCCCCAGGACAATGCCTGGCAAAGTTGTGCCTGCTGCTCTCTATGGAGAGAGCTGCAGCCACAGACAATACCTGCAGTTAATTGTGAGCAAAACATCTTGAGCAGCTTTCCTAATTATGTCATTTCAAGCTGGAAAATCATGAGGATCTGAAGAACAATGTGGACCTCATGATAATCAGTATGGCTGACAATCTGCAAGTGACATTCTCACCACTGCTCACTCAGGAAAGCCAAGGATGAGATGCATCTGATCTATCTTCAGATGGCTGCCAGGGCACACAGGTCACTTTGCTTTGTGGAGAAAGAGAGACACTACTGCCAAGTTTAAATGCCTCCTCATATGGGACATGTGTGTCTTAGAATAAGGAAACTCATCACTCTGGAGAAGTGTCTCTATAACCAGGCATGACAATCTGGAAAAGTAGCTCAGATGCATTCTGAACAGATAAACAGGGCCATATTTGAAGGATTCAGAAAATCAGTAACAGATAAAAACAGAAGCCAGACATCCCAGAACTATGCTCACATTTCATTTGCTTCCCTGGAGATCAGATGCACAGCTTAACAACCCCACTGGGAACAATTCTCCTGATCAACCTGTCTCTTCCATGAGCACAGGAAGATGCCAGCTGTGCTACTGGGACATGTGGTCACTTTCCTGCCCCTGCTGAGCAGGACAGAGCTAAATAAATCTCCTCTGCTATCAGAGGAGAACAGGTACAAGCAGCTCTGCAGCTGCCATGAAGAGACAGCAAGGAGCAAATTCCTGTCTTAAATGCTGATTGCAGCACAGGGGGAGATAAACCAAACATGCTGTCCATCAAGCAAATTACTTGAAGGACAGGAATATCAAGGCAAAAAGTCCACATTCAGACACCTGTTGACTGAAGTTGTTCAGGAATTGCCTTGCTCCTTACTACTCAAACTTGGTACTGTTTGAGGGAAAGAAAATCATGATTCAGCAGGCCAAACCTCACAGATGAGAACTGCATCTTTGTGGAACGGCATCTTGCTTCCAGACTGAGATTTCTCATCAAAACACCCATCTGAAAAAGACTCCATTCAGGTGAAAAAAAAGCCCTGTTTTATAGGGGCCTGAGTAAATACATATATTTACTCAGGCCCCTATAAAACAGGGCTTTTTTAAAACTGGGCTTTTTTTTTTAAAACAGGGCAATAAAAGATCTCTGTATTGTATAAGTGACCCTGCCCTGATTCTAGTTATTGTAAATGGGCTGCAGCTGTGATGTCCTTAATTGGGCAGCAGCTTTGGCCCGTGGAGGTAGCTGGGATAAAAGGGGGTGAGGCATTCAGGGAGGGCTGCAGAGGAGCCCTGGCTGAGAAGCAACAATGACACTGCTGTGAAGAGCTGCTGTGAGAAAACCACCAAGAAGGTATGAGACTGGAAATATGATATACAACAATATGATTACAACATTGTTTGAATTTACTTGTCCCAAGTCAGGTAGCAGAAACTTGGCTCTCTCCCAGCCTCCACAACACTGCCCTTGCCATGCACTGGATCGTCTGAGCTGCCACCAATGGGTGTCTGTTTGTCTCTCCATTTTTGTGGACACCCCTCCAGAGAAGTTGTGTTCAGCACAATGCACAAGTAGACATTTTTTATCCTAGAATAGGGAAAGGAAACAATCTGTGGCATTGTTCATCTCTGCCAGACAGTTTTTCCTGAGGAAGAGGCATGTAAAGCTTGTCATGTGTTTGTCACATCTGACAAAAGTGCTCAGCGCCGTTTGCCAGCAGACAATGTGGCCTGGGGCTCCTCTGAGCCATCGTTCCTCTCCTTCACCGGCTCCTTGACAGATGGGCCTTCAGCCTTCTGGTTTTCCATCCCCTACAAAGACACAGAGAAACCCCATCAATCTTTCGAATATAAATCAGGAAATTCCCTGTTGAAAACACAAGTTAGAACCAGGATCACTGCTGCCAAGGCTTAGGGAAACATTTCCTAACTTACAGATGGAAACAGACCAGAGATTCAGTGATGCCAACTCTTTGTTTTCAAAAGCCCAAGGCAGGTTGTGGGTGCTACCAGACTGAGCAGCAGTCTAAAATCCCAAATTCCTTAGTCTTGACCATAAATGGGAATAATGTAAACTGGCAGGCAACAAGTGTTCGTGAAGGAAGCAGCAGAACAAACTAGACTCTTTTGGGGGTTGGCCCATTGTGTTGGAAGTTGATTTGGTTCAACACTCACTCTCCCTGTGCCTGCACAAAGGCAGGCTCCCTTCTATAATGTTGATAAAAAAAAATAAAATCCTCCCTCAAACAAACAAAGGATTTTCCACTGGATGCTGCTGAATTCACCAAGCTTCTTCCAGCTCCATAGGGCTGGACAGCAGGGCGGTATTCCCAAAAGACAGACAGTCATTGTAGTAACTAGGATTGACCTGGACATCTTTTGTAAATTTGGAAATTTTCTTGGCACTACTACTTCCAGTGTCCTTTGCAAAGACTCTGTTATCTTCAGAAGCACAATTCTCACTTAATTGCTTTACAGGGGGCAGGGTGGGGAGAGCATGGTGGGGGCTAATGCTTAAATGTAAATCCATTTTCTCCTCTTTCCCTTTCCTCTTTGTGACTGATATTGAAAATATTCAAAACCCCACTTTTTCCCTAATAATATCAGTTTCTTTGTGGTCTGCTGATGACCAGGCTGAAGATTAACAGCTCATTCCCAGGAGCAAAATGATTCAGCAGAAGAGGAACAAGCTAAAGACAGATTGGGTATGTTTGATCTCATATTAGCAGAGGCAATACTTGCACAAAGGAGACATTTCTCCTGCCAAGAACTTACTTTCTTTTTAATTCTTGTCAGAATATCTTCCAGGTCACGGGGGGAAAGAGATTGTTCCAGAAGCATTTTAAATTTTTGATGATTGAGCAAAATCTTCACCATCTCCTATCCATAATGCCTAAGGCAGGATGGCTTCAAGGGAAAGAAAAGTGAACCAACACAGGAAGAGTGTTAACAGAAGAGACTGATACCTTAAACTCATCAGGTGCAATTCTTGCACGAGAAGGCATTGCCTACTCAGCAAAGAGGGAGATTTACCTCACTTGACACTGCACAGTGCTGTCAGCTGAACACAAGAGGCAAGAGGAGAATGTGCGGCAACAGAAAAATACCATTTCACCATTTGGGGGTGTGCTTCTGTGGCATCAAAAGATCCCAGGGAATAAGCAAAACACATCTGCTTTGTTGTCAGAGCCTGTTAGCAGTGTCTTGCTGCCATTGCACAATAATTTGCCTTTCTTTACCTGGCAGGGAAGCCAGGACAAAACACCTCATGCATCCTATTGATTATTCTATACTATGGGTATGCACCGGGACAGCTAGTTGCTCTGGTGTTCTTGGCAGCTATTCATGGGAATTTATTCATCAAAGGAAAGGGGATTTTGGTGGTTTGGGTTGATTTTGCCACTAGGAAACCACACTTTTCTTCAAGAAGAAGTTTGGAACCCTCTGAGCCACAGATAACAGCACTCTAGAAATCTGCAGAACAGGTTTAGAAAGACTGAATATGTTGGCTAAAGACCCCTGAAATATTTCTAGAAAGTCTGAAGTTAATGGAAAATGGATGTTGGTATCCTTCAGTGATGAACATTAGCCAACACTTTGGCTTTGTGTTGTGCACCTAAGGCCAAACAAAAGTGTTGGACTGGCTGATCTGAGCTCTTTTGATCTCAGTAAAGAATCCTTCAAGCCACAGCAAAAAGGTGGCAATGCTCCTTTTTGCTGGCCAACCCAAGGTTTCCCAGTACAGCCATTTGCCCGGGCAGCCCAGAGCAGTGGTCACAGGGCCAAGGCTGACAGAGCTCAAGGAGAGTTTGGACAATGCTCTCAAGCACATGGAGTGACTCTTGGGGTCACTGCGCATGGCCAGGAGATGGACTCGATGACCCTGATGGGCCCTTCCAACTCAGCATATTCCATGATTCTATGACCCTTATTCACACCGTGAGGTAACTTCATGTTCCCTTTAGTTTCCACTCTTGCGTGGTTTCACCTTTACAGCCAGACACAAAACGGTTTTCCTGTTTTGGGAGGTGAAATGAAGATCATTACTTGTGTCCTTGTGGCAGTCCTGAGCAAGCTTCCCTGCCACGTGTGGCAGCCTCTCAGCCCTGGGGGTGCCTGCGAGCTGGGTGACTCCAATTCTCTCCACCAGGGACAGGAGGAGTTGGGCCGCACACTCGCGCACCGGGGCGGGGCGGCTGCTGGGGAGGAGAGAGCAAACCCTGGGCACAGGGACAAGGAGCAGCGGCAGCGCCGGCCTTGGCCAGAGCTGCTCTCTGCCCTTGCTGGGGGAAGGAGCCTGGGCTCTCCCTGCACCTTCAGACACCTGCACAAGGCTCTGTCCTCAGCTAAACACAAAGGTAGCATTGCACACTAGGCCTGCCTGCACGGAAGAGGGAGGAATTCAGTCTCCCTGCACTGTCTGATACTCAGTTTCTTTCACAGTATTTACTCGGAGAAAGATTAAAGAAATAGATGACATATGAATAATTTAGAAATTAAGGACAATTGATGCTGACCCATCAGAGGGCACCCAGTACACAGAGCTACAGCAGGACTGAGGCTCTTTCCACCCATTTATCCCCAAATCTGCAGACCTCTGGAAAACAACAAATGCAGGGAAAATGCGGTGTGGGCTGTGAAGTTGCAGAATATCCAGCAATGCAGCCTGTTTCTGCTGTGGGGCTTGGCAATGGATCCATCTGAATGTTTTACCCTATTGCAAAGCTGAGGAAAGGGTGGCAGGCAGTTTAGCCAGGCTGTCCTGTTCTAGAGAGTGTCTCTTGGGAACTATCAGGCCCAGCACCAACATTCAAGGCAGCATTTGCTTCAACTGTGCCATGGCTGTCAGCCTGTGGAGGTGCCTGTAAAGTGATTCATCTTCTCAAGGCTAACATGAAACATCAGTTTGCATAGAAAGTAGAGTTCTAAGGCCAGGACAGTCATACAAGACTCCTTTGGCAGGAGCTGCACCTGCTGTGAAATACCAAACACTGCTCACAGCTGCAATTGCAATTGCCCCTCTGCCCACAAAAGCACAAGGCTCTATCCTTGGCCTTTGCAGGCACTTTCCCTTCCCCATCAGTCACCACATCTAGGAAAATCTGACAGACTGGGAGAACTGCAGGAAGCAGCAGGAAGCTGAGTCAGAGGAGCTTTAGTTTGGATATCAGGAAAAAGGGTTTTTCACCCAGAGGGTGGTTGGGCACTGGAACAGGCTCCCCAGGGCAGTGGTCACAGCACCAAGCCTGACAGGGCTGAAGGAGCATTTGGACAGCAATCTCAGGCACTTGGTGTGACCCTTGGGCTGTTCTGGGCAAGGCCAGGAGCTGGACTCCATGGTCCTGATGGGCCCCTTCCAGCTCCCCATATTCTACACTTCTGTGATTCTGAGAACTGATGGGCTGCAGGAGTGCAGAAATAGGTGACGAGAGGACAGAAGTGAGGTTGGTTGGAGAATCAAGTCACTGAGTTCATAGAAGATGCAGGATACAGGACCCTTCCCTCCAACCATTCCCATTCTCTGTCTCATCCCTTCTCCCTGCCACACACACAAAGGTGAAGAATATCACTAAAAGAAGAAGAACCTACTTGACTCCCATGTCCATGAGAGCAGTCATTGCTCGTGCAGGAGTCACATTCTCCACCAGGATCCCCAGGGTCTGACTGGTTGCTTTCTGAACAAATTCTGGGGAGATGGACACCATCTGGAGAAGGACCCGAGCACCCTCATCCACCTCAGAGTCCATGTCCTTCTTCAAGGTCACAGAGAGCTCTCCCAGAGTGACAATGGCAGAGCAGGACACCTTGGAACGGAGGTTGGTCACCTGGGGAAGCCATGAGGGGAAACATAAGAATCATCTTGGAAAGAAAACCAGTTGCCTTCAGGAGAAGTCCCAGGAAATGACAACACATCCCACTGTGTCCAGGGGAACATACAAGTACAGGAAGAGCTGGAGAGCACAAGCACAGAAAGGCACTTACTCTGGCACCAATTTCTGGCCTCAGACCTGCTCACTGTGGGCCTAAAATAAAAATTCCACTCAGTGTTCTACTTAACACTTCTAAAATGTCCACAGCTTTCATTTTAGGCCCTTTTACTAGAAAATTAAAGCAAGGGCTGCTTTCGGAGGTGGCTGGTAGAGGAGCTGGTGGGAGCTGTGGGGCTCTGCAGGGTCCCAGCTCCACTCGCAGCGCTCGTGCCGCAGGTAAGGGGTTCTGCAGCACAGCCCGATGTCTCCTGGGCAGGGAGAGCCAGGACAGGGAGGGGGCTGCTTCCCCTTGGCCCCCCAAAACTTGGGAGTCACACCTTGCTACAACAGGACCCTCACCCCTGGAGCCCCAGGCGTGGGTGCCTCCCTGCTGTTGCTGCCAGCACCCTGCAGAGGGGATGGCTGCTCACCGGAGGAGTGGGGGGTCTCTGCAGCCAGAGCCTGTGACCAGGGCCCCCAGACGCCGTCCATGGAGGTACCGTCGGGCTTGCTGCACAGCTGGATGTGGTGCCTCACCCCTGGCTCCAGGCCCCAGAGCACCACCCAAGTGTTGGCCTGGACCAGCCTCTGCAGGAGAGGGACCAAGCTGAGGAGCAACTGCAGGCTCCAAAGGCCCCTGCCCATCCCTGACACCTCCAAGGACCTGTCCCAGTGCTGCTCATTTCAGAGGGTGCTGCCTTGGTGGAGAGAAAAATCAATCTTCTGCCTTTCAGGGAGCTGAACGAGAAGGGACTCTTCACCATCCAACACCTGGCTGGGTCCCATTCAGAGGTCCTGCTTTGAAGCCTCCGTCAGGTTTGCTTGGCAGTTACCAGCGAGGTGAGAACATTGTTCTGAATTGTCCCCTATACTTCATACACGGTGTGTAGAGTAGGTATGTGCTTGTGTTGGAAAAGAAATGAAATTTAGCAAAATATTTAATTATAGTGAGTTGTGTGTGAACTGGTTTGTTTAAAAGTAGTTTTGTAGTCGTTGAAAAGTGTGTTGAGTTTTGTGTGTGTAACCTAGCAGGTAGTCTTAGGGATTTAATAAATAATTAAACTAGTGCAGGAAAGTAAGAATGCTAACGTGTCTGGAGGCAGCATACAATGCTCTTAGAATAAGATAAGCAGAGGATTAATGATCTTGTTTGTGAACCAAGGGATGTATCACAAGGGGTCTGTGACCAGGCAAGGGGAACGGGGAAACTGTTTCTTGGAGACTTTGTTATGAACCGCATGTATAAGAGGGAAGCGCCCACACGTGAATTTGGGGGCTCGGATTTTGGGACGTGAGTCCCCCAGTTCCCCGGGCCCTTAATAAAGCACCCACAAAACTTATCCGAGTTTTGTGTCATCTATCAATCGGGCAACAGTTTTCTGGCGACCGCGGCAGGACTCCAAGGGCTGCTGGGGCGGTTCGCGTCCTGATCCACTCCAAGCCGGCACCGAGCACTTCTCGGGGAGTAATCGGTCGTACCCGACACCCCGTGCCTGTTGGACAATTGCCAAGGTGAGCCCGAAGGTGCTTTATATTGGAAAAAGGTGATAATTGGATTTGGATTTGGTGGTTGGTAAAAAAGCCTAGGCTCCGGCCATAAGACGTCTAAGGACGCAGGGCCGGAACTCACCTCCTGTTTGTTTTAGGGAAGGACGGCGAGAAGGTATATTGGTTTAAGGTATATTGGTTTATTGGGATTAATAGTGGAAATAAAGGTTGTCATATGATGTCTTTTAAAACTTTTAAAACCTTAGTGCAAGCCAATGGTAAAATACCTGGAAATACACCATTAGGTTGTATATTGAAACGGTGGAAAAGTGAGGGGTATTATCAAGAATTGGATAAAAGCAAAATGATAGATTATTGTAATCATTGGTGGCCTGAATATGAGATTGGGGAAGTGGGATGGCCGGTGAATGGTACACTGGAATTGGGGATAATGGAATCTTTGATGCAATTTTTAAGGAGAAATGAGAAATGGGATGAAATACCATATTTGGATTTGTTTTTCGTTTTATATCAGAAAGAGGAATGGCAAAAGGAATGCGGTATTTTTGTTTTAGAAGTGAATGATGAAAGGGAGTGTGTGGGATGTAAAGAAAGAAAGGAGCGTAATTTGTATCCTTCAGTCAAGGAAGATTTGTCTTATTGTATAGCACCTCCGAGGGTTCCGGTTGCTCCTAATGTGCCCCCTGCTCCCTCTGCGGATATAGCTATAAAAACGGGATCTAGTGAGAGTGATAGTGATGGTGGTGATTTAGAAAAGAATGAGAGTGTTAAAGGAACTCCGTTAGCAGGGCGGACTCACAAGGGAAGGAAGGGGCAGAAGGGGCCACAGTTAATTGCGCCGTTAAGGGAAGCTGTGGGACCACAGGGAGAAAGGATACTTATAAAGGTGCCTTTCTCCCCCGGGGATTTGGTAATATGGAAGCAATCAGCGGGGAGTTATCGGGAGGATCCTGAAAGGGTGGCAAGGGTGGTTAAAATGGTAATAAAGACTCAGAATCCGGACTGGAATGATTTACAGGTATTATTAGATACTATAATGGATTCCACGGAAAAGGAAATGGTTATTAGAGCCACTAGAGAAAAGGCTCGTGAGGAGATTCGGTTGAGACAACTAAATGAGACAGTTGATGAATTGGTACCAAGTGAGGAACCTAAGTGGGACCCAAACTCTACGGGAGGAATAAGGGCTGTAAAACGATATCAGGAATTGTTGGTGGAAGGAATTAGGACAGGAATACCTAAGACTATGAACTGGTCTAAGTTGTATTCGGTCAAGCAGGACAAGAATGAGTCTCCGTCTGCCTTTTTAGAACGATTAAAAGACATGGCTCGGAAGTTTACTAATTTAGATGTAGAGGATCAATCAGGAAAACTTCAATTGGCCTTGTTGTTTATGGGGGCAATCACAAGAGGATATTAGGAAAAAGTTACTAAAGCTGGAAGGAGAGGATACTAGAAGTTTGGATAAAATGCTGGAGGTAGCGTGGAAGGTATACAACAACAGGGAAAAAGAAACTGCAAAAAGACAACAAGCTAGTATTCTGGCTGTAATGCAACAGACAGGGGCAGGAGGAAGACCCATTAGGGGTCGAGGTCGGGGAGGAACTAATCGTGGACAGAGGGGGGTTGCCAAGAGGTCGGGGAGGATTTGGGTTTGCACCTAACATGGGGAGGTTGGATCCAAACCAGTGTGCGTTTTGCCGACAATTGGGACACTGGAAAAATGAATGCCCGGTTAGAGGAGGTATGGGCATGGGAAACATGGGATTAAGGACAGGTCCAATGGGGAATGCTCCTGTGGGAGGATTCACAGGAGGACCAGCAGAAGTCGCTCAAGCACTAGTTTTGGGAAACTATCAGAATCAAAGCTGACTAGAAAAGGATTTAAGGGTAGTTTTAGAAATAGATGGAAAGGATCAAGAATTTATGGTAGACACTGGAGCTACTTATTCTGTACTCAATAGACAATTGGGACCTTTGAGTGACACAACGGTACAGGTGGTGGGGGCAACAGGGAAGCTAGAGGAACAACCATTTTTACAACCTTTAAATCTTAGGTTTGGGGGGAAGGAATTAGATCACCAATTTTTGTATATGCCAAACTGCCCCACACCCCTTCTTGGCAGAGACCTGTTGTCCCGACTTAATGCGAAAATAATATTTGAAGGGGGAAGGGTGAAATTGGAAATACCTGAGGAACAAATAGCAGGCATTTTTGTAATCAAGGAAGTGGATGCCTCTCCTATTCCAGAAGAAATTGAGCAGGCTGTAGTACCCTGGGTATGGGAGTCAGGGGTCCCCGGAAAATCTAAAGCTGCGCAGCCAGTAAAGGTGGAGCTAAAGGAAGGGGCCCGACCAGTGAGGATAGAGCAATACCCCTTGAAGCTTGAGGCAAGGAGGGGAGTAGCCCCGTTAATTAAACAATTTTTGGCTCAAGGAATATTACAGGAATGTGAATCGGAGTATAATACTCCAATTTTTCCAGTAAAGAAACCTAATGGTAAGTACCGTTTGGTACAGGACTTAAGGGCTATTAATGAAATAGTGAAAGACATACATCCAGTTGTTGCTAGTCCTTATACCTTGTTAACATCTGTATTGGAGGAGTTTAAATGGTTCTCAGTGATTGACCTTAAAGATGCCTTCTTCTGCATCCCACTGGCAGTAGAGAGTAGGAAATATTTTGCCTTTGAGTGGGAGAGTCCTGATTTTGGGAGAAAGAAGCAGCTTATGTGGACAAGACTCCCACAGGGATTTAAATGCTCCCCTACTATTTTTGGAAACCAACTGGCCAAGGAGCTGGAGGAATGGAAGATAACCCAGGTAACAATATCCCCATCCTTGTATGTAGTCCTGCAGTACGTGGACGACATTTTTCTGGCTACTAAGGAAAGGGAAATGTGCGTGGAATTAACAATTAAATTACTCAACATGCTTGGCCAAGCAGGGTATCAGGTTTCTAAGGAAAAAGCTCAATTGGTCAAAAATAGCGTTATTTACCTCGGTTGTGAGATCACACAAGGGCAGAGACATTTGGGAGTAAACCGAATAGAGGCAATATGTGCTATTCCTTTGCCTCGTAACCATCAGGAATTGAGATCTTGTCTAGGAATGGTGGGATGGTGTCGACTGTGGATCATGAATTTCGGTCTCCTAGCCAAGCCACTATATGAGGCCTTGAAGCAGCATCGGTTGGAGTGGACGACACAGCAAAAGAAGGCCTTCCAGGAATTGAAGCAGGCACTAAAGGAGGCCCCAGCCCTAGGACTCCCTGACCTGACCAAGGAATTCCAGTTGTACGTGAATGAGAGGCAAAAACTGGCATTGGGGGTCCTCACCCAGAAGGTGGGATCCTGGAAGAGGCCAGTGGGATACTTCTCTAAACAACTGGATTCGCAGACCCGACCTAAAGGATGAACCATTGGAAGAACCTGAATGGGAACTATACACTGATGGATCCAGTTTTGTCGAGAATGGGACTCGCTATGCCGGGTATGCAGTGGTAACATTGGATCAGGTAATAGAGGCAAGGGCTTTGTTACCTGGAACTTCGGCCCAGAAGGCAGAGGTAATTGGACTCACCAGAGCCCTGTATTTGAGCAAGGACAAAAGGGTTAATATCTGGACAGATTCTAAATATGCCTTTGGTGTGGCTCATGTACATGGGGCATTATGGAAGGAAAGGGGGCTTTTGAATTCACAGGGAACCAACATCAAGCACCGGGAAGAAGTGCTACAGCTACTGGATGCGATACACAGTCCCAAAGCAGTTGCAATAATGCATGTTAGAGGACATCAGACTGCGGAAGGAGACGTTTACAGAGGAAATCGATTTGCTGATGTTACAGCACGCAAGTGACACGGGAAGTATGGACTCAAATGGCATTGGTACCGGTAAGAACAAATCCGGCTACCCCATACCTGAATCAGGAGCCCAAATATTCAATAGAAGATGGAAAACTAATAAACTTGCTAGGGGCACAGAAGAATCAACTTGGGTGGTACGTTACACCAGTGGGACAAATAGTGGTACCTACCCGCATAATGAAATTTATTTTGGAATCAGAACATAATAAATGTCATTGGGGGGCAGAGGTATTGGTAAAATTTTTGAAGAATGAGATAATCTCTAATCAGATGTTAACAATGGCAAAAAGAGTTAATGCAATGTGCCCGGTATGTTTGAAAAATAATCCAGTAGTTAGGAGACAAATACAAATGGGAAAGTTGCAAGTCGGGCCACAACCAGGAGATTACTGGCAAGCTGATTTTTCTGAATTGCCTAGGGCACAGGGATACAGATACTTGTTAGTGTACGTATGTACATTCTCAGGGTGGCCGGAAGCTTTTCCATGTAGAACTAATCAGGCTAAGGAGGTGGTAAAAACCTTGTTAAAAGAAATAATACCAAGATTTGGAGTACCTTTAGGATTGTCATCAGATAGGGGTCCGCATTTTATAGCCGGGGTAGTGCAGGAATTAGCACGAATGTTAGATATAACCTGGAATTTGCATACCCCCTGGAGACCTCAGTCTAGTGGGCAGGTGGAAAGGATGAATCAAACCCTGAAAGGACAAATCAAAAAGATTTGCCAGGAAGCTAAACTGCACTGGCCTCAAGCTTTGCCTTTGGCCCTACTCAGGATTCGAATTAAACCAAGGGAAAAGGTAGGCGTAAGTCCATATGAGATATTATATGGCAAACCATATCATGCAACTGTATTAAAAGGGGAGGTACATGTGAGTGGGGACCAGGCGATTGCAGAGTATGTTATGTCACTTAATAGAATTCTTTAAGAAATACGTTACAGTGAAATAGACCGCTCACGCTGGAGAATTCTGTCCACGACATCCAGCCTGGGGACCAGGTGTACGTCAAGAAGTGGATCACGGATCCGCTACGGGAATCATGGAGCGGACCCCACCAGGTGATGATGACGACCTACACGGCGGTGAAGGTCCAGGGGATGGATGCTTGGATCCATTACACCAGGGTAAAGAAGGCACCGTTCCAGTGGGAAACCCAGATAGTGTCTCCAACCCGGATGATCTTCCGCGCAAAGCCGCCTTCTTAATTATATTACTGCTAGTGATCATGAGACTATTACCCGTTCAAGGGTCTACTCTAGTACAGGTTGAAGAAACAAAGGTTACAGTCATGGAAGGGATGGATGTTCAATTAACTTGTGTTATCTTTGACAGCCAGAAAGTTGAGGCCGGTGAAGTTATTGCAATATGGCAACGGGGGGCTGAAAGAAGCCGAGGCAAGATAGGAGTCGGTTGGGATCAGGACAAACAACAAGGAAACACGGTACTGAATCTTACCAAGGTAACCACAAACGATACGGGAGAATATACATGCTTGGTCAAAATACGGGATAGTTTTGATTCCAAAAGAGTGAGTATGAGGGTTTTGCCATGGACAGGGGATCGTGCTGAAAACATAAAGGTTAATCCAGTATCAATGGCAGTGGACATGTGAGATGGGCCACCTCTCAGAATAAATTGTTCCTTCCTAGTAAGATCAAGATATCAAAGGAACCTTTGGGTCAAATGGTAGAAGCAAAATAGGGAACTGACCTGGGACAGAATAGAGGACGGGACCAGTTGGTGGGAGAAGGAAGGCAAAGGTTGTGGGTGGTCGAGTGTCACTAATCCTAGAATAGGAAATGCATGGTGGAGGCATGACAGAATGATGTTATCCTTACAGAGACACGGTAGAAGGAGTAGACGAGAGGTTAATGATACAATAGAACGCAATACTGAGCAGGAAAACTTAGTGGTAGGATTAATCAGAGATTTTGGGATCATGCAGAATGTGACTAAAATAACAGCTTGCCTGCCATTACCACAGGCTGCAGGTGAACCAATTCCCTGGGGAATAATACCAGTAACCAAAATGCCTGAAACATTCAAGAATGTTTCATGGTCCTGCCAGTCAGTTCCCAAACCAGTAGATGTATGGAGAGATTTGTGTATGACCATTCGGGCTATGACTAGAGAGGAATGTGAAAAGAAATCCAATCATTATGGTTGGATTCAAAATACCAGGAGGTGTTTAATTGCAACCCCAATAGATGAGCCATGCAATACAGTACGAATAAGAACGAAATCCCAACGAAATGAGATGAGTTGTCAGAATGTCACACAGAATTTTGACACCTGGAATAGTTGGAAGACATTATGGGGACCTAGTGTTTTGGAACACTATAATTACCTTGGGGAAGTACAATGGTGCATCCAATGGTCAGGAGTAAAGAATCAGTCACATCATAGGGCCCTTCTCACGTCTACATCTTCCCCAGAGTTCAGACCGCAGAAAGAGGATTGGAATTGTACTGAGGTTTTTACATGTGATACACCGGAAGACCGAATTGGATTGGTACCGGTGAAAATGGCATTAAAGTGGGGATGCGAGTGTAGGGGGTATGATCACACGGTTAGCAGAGAGTCCATGGATGGACCTATAGATTGCAGATCTACTACTGTGCATAGCCCTGGAAATTTAGTCTGGGTGTTGGGACACGGACAGTGGACCACACATTTACCTCTAGATGGATCAGTAACACAAATCACCCTAGGGGTTCCCACATTGTGTCCATACTGGAAACAGAATAGATTGATCCAAAGGAAAGGACTCAGAAAGAGGGAAGAATCCCTAGAGGAGCAGTGGCATGAACCTGGCTCAGGAGTGCAATTTGGATGGATATTGGAGTCATTATTCCCTCCGGTAGCGACATATCGAAACAGGGAAATGCTCAACAATTTGTTAGGACAGACAGAAAGGTTGGCAGCAGCTACTAAGAAGGGATTTAAAGATCTAAATTTGCAATTGCAAGCTACATCAAGAATGACCCTACAAAACAGAATGGCATTGGATTTGCTACTGTTAAAAGAGCATGGAGTTTGTGGTTACCTGAGTAGGAGAATAGATCATTGCTGTGTACACATTCCAAATGTTACACTTGAAGTTGAGAAAGATATTTCTCAACTGGCAGAACTGGAAACAAAAACCAAGGAAATTGAAAAGGAAGCACAGCATAATTGGATAGGAGCAGTATTTGATTCTTTGGGGCTTCACCTGTCTGGCTGGATTACGTCTGCTATACAATATGTACTAATGTTTTTAGTATTTCTAGTGACTATATGGATTGTATATAGATGCCTCTTAGGTGTGATCGAAAAGGAAAAGAGGCGATCTCTCCGGTTGCTGAAGGCGATGACCCGCGGGCGGCAGAATGAGGAACACTCCCCACCTCGTTATGAAGATGTTACTGTTGATTGAGCATCCTTGCAGCAGGACTGAAGGATGCTCAAAAGGGGGGAAATGTTGGAAAAGAAATGAAATTTAGCAAAATATTTAATTATAGTGAGTTGTGTGTGAACTGGTTTGTTAAAAAGTAGTTTTGTAGCCGTTGAAAAGTGTGTTGAGTTTTGTGTGTGTAACCTAGCAGGTAGTCTTAGGGATTTAATAAATAATTAAACTAGTGCAGGAAAGTAAGAATGCTAACGTGTCTGGAGGCAGCATACAATGCTCTTAGAATAAGAAAAGCAGAGGATTAATGATCTTGTTTGTGAACCAAGGAATGTATCACAAGGGGTCTGTGACCAGGCAAGGGGAACGGGGAAACTGTTTCTTGGAGACTTTGTTATGAATCGCATGTATAAGAGGGAAGCACCCACACGTGAATTTGAGGGCTCGGATTTTGGGACGTGAGACCCCAGATCCCCGGGCCCTTAATAAAGCACCCACAAAACTTATCCGAGTTTTGTGTCATCTATAAATCGGGCAACACTTGTTCATCTCCATGTGTGCTCAGGGTCTGCCTTCATTTCTGGTTTTAGACCTGAGATTTCTAATTTCTGTCAGCTATCTGTAGGATCTGTGGGCACATGCAGCTGTATTTACTGCCAGGTCGGGTATCTGACACTCATCTTTGAGTGCAAATGCAGAAACTGAAACGCTAATGATGTTATTTCCCAGAGTCCCAGTCTCTGCCCAAGCTGTAATTCAACACTGCAAATTATTCTGTAGACCTGAGCCTGTGTTTTCTGTTTCCTGGCTGAGTGCTTCAACTGCTGGTGTTGCTTTTTGGAACAGGAGCACCTGACTCTTTTATCTTTATGACTTGTGCCTTGATGATTTGAAAGCAGCCCTTGCTTTAATTTTCTAGTAAAAGGGCCTAAAATGAAAGCTGTGGACATTTTAGAAGTGTTAAGTAGAACACTGAGTGGAATTTTTATTTTAGGCCCACAGTGAGCAGGTCTGAGGCCAGAAATTGATGCCAGAGTAAGTGCCTTTCTGTGCTTGTGCTCTCCAGCTCTTCCTGTACTTGTATGTTCCCCTGGACACAGTGGGATGTGTTGTCATTTCCTGGGACTTCTCCTGAAGGCAACTGGTTTTCTTTCCAAGGTGATTCTTATGCTTCCCCTCATGGCTTCCCCAGGTGACCAACCTCCGTTCCAAGGTGTCCTGCTCTGCCATTGTCACTCTGGGAGAGCTCTCTGTGACCTTGAAGAAGGACATGGACTCTGAGGTGGATGAGGGTGCTCGGGTCCTTCTCCAGATGGTGTCCATCTCCCCAGAATTTGTTCAGAAAGCAGCCAGTCAGACCCTGGGGATCCTGGTGGAGAATGTGACTCCTGCACGAGCAATGACTGCTCTCATGGACATGGGAGTCAAGTAGGTTCTTCTTCTTTTAGTGATATTCTTCACCTTTGTGTGTGTGGCAGGGAGAAGGGATGAGACAGAGAATGGGAATGGTTGGAGGGAAGGGTCCTGTATCCTGCATCTTCTATGAACTCAGTGACTTGATTCTCCAACCAACCTCACTTCTGTCCTCTCGTCACCTATTTCTGCCCTCCTGCAGCCCATCAGTTCTCAGAATCACAGAAGTGTAGAATATGAGGAGCTGGAAGGGGCCCATCAGGACCATGGAGTCCAGCTCCTGGCCTTGCCCAGAGCAGCCCAAGGGTCACACCAAGTGCCTGAGATTGCTGTCCAAATGCTCCTTCAGCCCTGTCAGGCTTGGTGCTGTGACCACTGCCCTGGGGAGCCTGTTCCAGTGCCCAACCACCCTCTGGGTGAAAAACCCTTTTTCCTGATATCCAAACTAAAGCTCCTCTGACTCAGCTTCCTGCTGCCTCCTGCAGTTCTCCCAGTCTGTCAGATTTTCCTAGATGTGGTGACTGATGGGGAAGGGAAAGTGCCTGCAAAGGCCAAGGATAGAGCCTTGTGCTTTTGTGGGCAGAGGGGCAATTGCAATTGCAGCTGTGAGCAGTGTTTGGTATTTCACAGCAGGTGCAGCTCCTGCCAAAGGAGTATTGTATGACTGTCCTGGCCTTAGAACTCTACTTTCTATGCAAACTGATGTTTCATGTTAGCCTTGAGAAGATGAATCACTTTACAGGCACCTCCACAGGCTGACAGCCATGGCACAGTTGAAGCAAATGCTGCCTTGAATGTTGGTGCTGGGCCTGATAGTTCCCAAGAGACACTCTCTAGAACAGGACAGCCTGGCTAAACTGCCTGCCACCCTTTCCTCAGCTTTGCAATAGGGTAAAACATTCAGATGGATCCATTGCCAAGCCCCACAGAAGAAACAGGCTGCATTGCTGGATATTCTGCTACTTCACAGCCCACCACGTGTTTTCCCTGCATTTGTTATTTTCCAAAGGTCTGCAGATTTGGGGATAAATGGGTGGAAAGAGCCTCAGTCCTGCTGTAGCTCTGTGTACTGGGTGCCCTCTGATGGGTCAGCTTCAATTGTCCTTAATTTCTAAATTATTCATATGTCATCTATTACTTTAATCTTTCTCCGAGTAAATACTGTGAAAGAAACTGAGTATCAGACAGTGCAGGGAGACTGAATTCCTCCCTCTTCCGTGCAGGCAGGCCTAGTGTGCAATGCTACCTTTGTGTTTAGCTGAGGACAGAGCCTTGTGCAGGTGTCTGAAGGAGCAGGGAGAGCCCAGGCTCCTTCCCCCAGCAAGGGCAGGGAGCAGCTCTGGCCAAGGCCGGCGCTGCCGCTGCTCCTTGTCCCTGTGCGCAGGGTTTGCTCTCTCCTCCCCAGCAGCCGCCCCGCCCCGGTGCGCGAGTGTGCGGCCCAACTCCTCCTGTCCCTGGTGGAGAGAATTGGAGTCACCCAGCTCGCAGGCACCCCCAGGGCTGAGAGGCTGCCACACGTGGCAGGGAAGCTTGCTCAGGACTGCCACAAGGACACAAGTAATGATCTTCATTTCACCTCCCAAAACAGGAAAACCGTTTTGTGTCTGGCTGTAAAGGTGAAACCACGCAAGAGTGGAAACTAAAGGGAACATGAAGTTACCTCACGGTGTGAATAAGGGTCATAGAATCATGGAATATGCTGAGTTGGAAGGGCCCATCAGGGTCATCGAGTCCATCTCCTGGCCATGTGCAGTGACCCCAAGAGTCACTCCATGTGCTTGAGAGCATTGTCCAAACTCTTCTTGAGCTCTGTCAGCCTTGGCACTGTGACCACTGCTCTGGGCTGCCTGGGCAAATGGCTGTGCTGGGAAACCTTGGGTTGGCCAGCAAAAAGGAGCATTGCCACCTTTTTCCTGTGGCTTGAAGGATTCTTTACTGAGATCAAAAGAGCTCAGATCAGCCAGTCCAACACTTTTGTTTGGCCTCAGGTGCACAACACAAAGCCAAAGTGTTGGCTAATGTTCATCACTGAAGGATACCAACATCCATTTTTCATTAATTTCAGACTTTCTAGAAATATTTCAGGGGTCTTTAGCCAAAATATTCAGTCTTTCTAAACCTGTTCTGCAGATTTCTAGAATGCTGTTATCTGTGGCTCAGTGAGTTCCAAACTTCTTCTTGAAGAAAACTGTGGTTTCCTACTGGCAAAATCGAAAAGGAATCTTGCGATTTCAATGGGGACCAATAGAGGAATCTTTGGTGCATATCCCTGCCCTTGATGGCATGCTATGCCATTTGATGGCTTTGACTGTGGGAAAGATTTTTTTTCTTTTTTTGGTTGCTTTCTGAAGTGTCCATGCCATGTCCCTCATATCTTGCCCCCTAAGTTGTGTCTTCCTCCTTGACATTTTCCCCTGCTTTTGCAACATCTATGAGCTTAGTTTTGGCATGTTTTGGTCCTTTGCAATGCATCTGATTTCCTCACAGCCTATTTTTTGAAGACACTAAAATTCCCGATTTTCTGCTTTTTGCAATTGCATTTCATTTGAACCTATCTCCTTTCTGGAGTGTTTGTTAGCCTTTCTTTTGGGATTCGCAAGATTCCGTTTCCCTTCCCGAAAAGAAAATGAAATTTCCTTACGGGAATGGAAAAGGAATCTTGCGATTTCAATGGGAACCAATAGAGGAAATCTTTGGTGCATGTCGCTGCCCTTGATGGCATGCCATTCCAATTTGATGGCTTTGACTGTGGGAAAGATTTTTTTCTGTTTTTGGTTGTTTTCTGAAGTGTCCGTGCCATGTCCCTCATATCTTGCCCCCTAAGTTGTGTCTTCCTTCTTGACTTTTTCCCCTGCTTTTGCAACATCTGTGAGCTTAGTTTTGTCATGTCGGCCCCTGCCAGGCGTCTGAGCAGGGACGAGGAGGCAATGAGGCCCCAGGCCTGCAAGGGTCACTTGTCCCATCGTGGCCTCAGGCCCAGGCCCAGCAGCCATGGCCAAAGTGCTGCCCATGTTGGCTCTGGCAGGGCTGTCTCGCAGCTGCTGCCCATCCCTGTGCCCTGTGCAGCCCCGGCTGTCCCACGGTGTCCCTGCCCTGCGCCTCTGTCCCTGCAGGCTGTCGGCATCCCCCGGCTGCCCCATCTGTCTGGGCCCTTCCTTTGCTGACAGCTCTGCCTCCTGCCTGCCCCTGCCTGCCCACACAGAGCCTTGGGCTGCTCCAGGCTCCTGCTGGGGACGTGCTGCACCACAGCCCTGCCCTGCCAGGGAAATTCCTTTCTGCTGCTGCCCGGGCTGGGCCTCCCCAGCTGCCCTTGTGCGGGGTGCGGAGGTTCAGGGATATCACACCATAACAAATATGATCCAGTGAAGCCAAATTTATTATCCCTAAAAAGACTATATTTATAATAAATCTCTACTGTCCACGTGTCTCTAGCTAATACATGATTGGTTAATCCTAGCTGTTTACACATCTAAAAGAGAATGCTGATTGGATCACCTAATTTTTCACGCGTCTTGCTGTCGTCTTCTGGCCCACTCACGGTTCAATTTTTTCCTTCTTTCCCAAGCTTGCTGTCAAACTTGCTGAGTCCTGATGACTCTTCTTGTATTTTTCTCAAGGATATACCAACCCCATTTCTGAATATGTCCATTATCCATTGTTTGTGAATGTGTCCATTGTCCATTAGTACAAGCAGGTTGGATTGTGCATCGGCTGAATATGGCCCTTGTCTAGCCAGAACTCCTCAATCTGCAAAAAACTCTCAACAGTTCCCTGGTTTTGTTTTTGCACAAGCCAGACTGATTTAAAAGCACGCTCAATTATTTTCTTCACAGCAAGGCACTACAAGCAGAATTGAAAAAAGAAGACAAAGTATCATTATTGCAAAGGGTACTAAATCCTTGAGCCAGCCTGTTATTCCCCAGGACTTTAGCCACTCATCAAAAGAATTCTCAACCACTGTGAGCTTTTTCATATTCTCCTTAAGCAATGACAATTTCTTGTCAATAGATCCAGAGTGGTCAGAGAGATTCATGCAACACATCCCTTCAAAATCTTCACGCTCATCTCCTTGTGCTAGCAACAAAAAATTTATAGCAGTCCTATCCTGTAACACAGCGTGGTGTATGCTACCTACATCAGTGGTAAGCTCGTTCCGGATTGCAGATGTAATGTTAATTTGTTTTCCTGTCCAACAAGCCAATCGTTTGAATGATGTAAGGGCCTGTGATGAAGCTAATCCTGGTGTAAAAAGTGATGCCAGGATAACCGAAGGCCAATTCCACAATTCTACATTATCCTTGCAGTCTGAGCCTAATAGATGCTCACTACATTTTGGCCGTTGGAATTTGTGCCTGATGTCTAGCATCTGTTGAATGCTAGGGGCAAACAGTGTCAATTTCCCAAATTAGCATGGTCCTCCTAATTCTTTCTGTGGAATTGCAGGCCAAGTTTTATCTCCACCAAAGAGAAACAAAAGTAGAAAAAAGTTATTGCAGAAGCTATTGTAGAAGGGACTCTTCTCTCCAATGATGTAGAAGCTTTTCTTGTAGTAACTAATGCTGCAAGTAGAGTTTGAGAACCTTTCGATTGGAAGATTTTAGAAAAGATGAGAGCTGCATTTTCACAATTTGGTTGAAAATGCCAACTTGCACAGTCACTTCTGCAGTATATTTTTCCATCTAACGCATTAATTCCAGCTGATGTGCATACCCTAATAAGACTTAAAATGCCACCCTATCAGCAGGTGATGTTTCATAAAAGCTGGGAGGAAAAGTGTGCTCAAGAAGCTGCAAGAGCTAGAGTGCAGGGTGATCCTCTGTATGGTTTAACAGCACAAGAGTTACTTGGCAAAGGGCCCGGGGCTACTGCCACTGCCCAGGCTAGGAGCATTGATCAAGTCTTACAGATGAGCCAACAACTAGCATGTAATGCATTTCTTGCACTTCCAGATAAGTTACACACTATGTCTTTTACACAGATTTGTCAAAGGCTGTGCCTCACCCAGAAGATTGTCCCCCATGTGCTCCATGCCCCAGCAAGGACCCTCCTCATTTCTCAAGTTAATGGCATCATGATGTTATGTTTGCCCATTTATCCCATCATAAAAAAAGCCAAACAATATTAAAAGTAGTAACAATTTTATTTAAATAGTTAAAATAAAAAAAAAAGATATAAAATTGGATACAATATAACTTGAATAAAATAAGGGATAATTTGGTTCCAATAATAGCGCATAAGCAAAAGATAACCGCGGGGTACAGAGTTCTTGGACCCTTGCCACCTCATACAAGCTTGCCAAGTGAAAATCACCCCTTATATGTCATGTGTACATGCCATCTCCTCCCATTTTCAGTTTGTCATATCTCTATCTCCATCCTCATTACCACCCTTATCACGCATGTGCCACCATTCAGTTTGGTGGTCGCACAAGTCTTTGGGGGTTGTTTTGGATGAAGACCTCTCCTCTTCCTCTTTGTCCTTTAATTCACCTTTGGTTACACATGCGCACCAAGCCAAGACTAACGTATCACTGCATCTACATATCAAGGCAATAAATCCCTTATAATCAGCATTTTCTGGGACCGAACCAGGTTCTTAGTCATTTTTAGCAACTGTATCTCACCTTCTTTCCTGTGGTCCTTGAGAACATCTGCTGGGAAGGGGAGGGGGCCCCTCCTCTCCCTCTCTTCTTTGGCATTACAACTTTTTAACTATTTTACTGTATCAATTTTTATCAGCACGCATCATACCTATTTATCACAAATCCCCCATTTCTCTTCTTGATCATTATGATTCATGCTGTATTTAAAAAGCTGTGCCCTAATATCTTTTATATTTTTCAGAATTTTGGTTTTCTCGTTGTCTCTTTTCAGCTTCAAACTTTTCCAGCATTTCTGTTACTGCTTCTAGTCTTTCACACTCTCTTTCAAGTGTAGTTAGCATTTCCTGGTCTACTTCAATCTTTTTAAGTCCTTGTTCTTTAACATGGGTCAACTTAGCTTTTAATACCATTATAGATCTTGGTTTTCCTTTTTCTGCTGATTCTGAATCTAGAGGCATTGTTGTAATCTGCATCCCCTGAATCACTGAGTGAATTAGCCTAATAAAACACAAAATCATACAAGGAAGAAACAGAAGTCTCAGAATTGAGCATAACAACATGAACTCTAACTTTTTCCTCCAAACACTTCCAAAGAGGTTACCCCACCAATCTGCTTTCAAGATTGAATTCCACTTTTGTACTGGCACATGAGCTACTGTTTTAATTTCCTCTGCAAGTTCTGTTGTAGCTTCCCCATAATCATCAATTTCTACACAGCACTCAAATTCATTAAATCTCCCACAAACTCCTCCTTCTTCTGCTAACAGATGGTCTAAGGTGATCCTGTTTTGGTACACAAATGCCCGCACTTGTGTATATTGTCTGGCCAACATTTTTAAGGCACCAGAGGTGTGATTTGACACCACCTCCACTACTGCTTGGAGTCTTATTAATCTATTCAGCAGGTAAATTGGGGTCCTATATCCCCATGAATCATCCTGAGCCCATGTTGCTGGGTCATAATATGCTATAATTTGTTCTGCAGGCCATTCGTCCTCCCCCCATTTTTGATTCCCTCCTGCTGTTGGAAAATTTAAATTTAAATCTCCTTTACTCCACTGCAGGGTTTCATACAGTGGAGTTCCAGCATATTGCTCCTAGACCTCAGTAGAACAAAGAAGGAGGGTTGTATTACTCCCAAAATACAGGTTCTTCCCCATTTTTGAGGTAACTCACTGTATACTCGTTGCCCACAAATCCAATATATCCCATCTGGGGCTTTCCATTTCTTATCAGTTTTCTCTAGTTGTTCCCAATAAGACCTCAGGCTGTCGATGGATTGGTAGGGGTTAGCTCCAGGACTTCTGTACCAGCATAAATTAATCTGTTCATCCCATTCACAATTTATTTCTTTTATTGGTTCCCAACATCCAACAGGGTTTTCAGGTCGCCAAATTTTTGAACAATTATCCATATTAACCACCAATGTGGATTTACAAGGAGTATGCCCTACTATTTTATTAAATTTCCTTCCTTCTCGAGTTATACAAATGGTTCTAATTACCTGATGGCTTAAAATCCATCCTTGAGGTCTCTTCGATGTTCCAGAAATTTGGGTGTGGTTCCACTTTAAAAATTGCTCTGGAGCTAAGCTCTCACCTTTCCATGGCCATCTTTTACCCATTTTTAGACCTCCACAAATCCAACATTTGGATAATTCCAATTCTGTAGCAATCCTTTGCATCAATCCCACAAACCGATTCTTATTTGAGGCTGGCAAATCCCAATCTTTGTAGTACTCTTTTAGCTGTTTATACAATTCAGCTAATTCTGTTGACTCTTTTCTCCTGTTCTTTCCTCTATTCTCCTTTGTTTCTTTTTCTTCTTTTATTTTCTCTTTCAATTTTTCTCTTAGTGCCTGGCCTCCTATTCCTATACTTGGATCATCTCCATTATCATTTCTTTTAAAACAAAAAAACCTTTCATATTAAGGGCCAATGTGATTACCATGGGGAAAAGGAGCTCATCCATTATATCCCCAATTTTTCTCTACCCAATACACCTTTCCTTCCTTAATACAAACATCTATAACACTGCTGCGATTGTAGCAGGCAGAACTGACATACAGGTGTGTTACACACACAGATTCCACCTTGTCCTTAATCCACACAGGTTGATTGCAATAGTCACAAATGTTGAAATTGCTGGGACTTGGTTTTTGCCCTGATTGCTTTTTCATTGCTGAAACTCTTTCCAGTGTGGCTCTCTGGCTTTGGCCAACTGCCAAGGGTACCAGAATGATCACAGTGAAAATAATCCTCAGGAAATCTACCTTTCTACCTTTCTCAAGGGCCCTTGGGTTGAAACCAAGGGCCAAGATGCCAGTCTTCTCGGTAGCAAAGGTAATATCCCGGGATCTAGTCACTGGTCCTTTTAGTTTCCTTGGTACCCATAGCCCCACAGAGTTTGCTTGTCTCCTTTTAAAGGCCATTTCCGAGTTCTAGCTTGTTAAAAAGAAATAATTAAAATGAAAAGAACAGGGAAAAGATTAGGCTGGAGTACCATAAACCTGTATTTTCCAAAATTTCAGGGATGTGCCAACCACAATAAGATTTTTCTAATTATTTTCTGCTTCCAGGGCGGGGAGTTCATTAAGTTGCCGCCTCCAATATGCACACTCACCGTGCCAATGTGCCCCTGAAATGCACCTACGTTGTGGTATATAGACTTCTTCTTCCCCACAACTATCAATTTTGAGACACTGGTCTATAATATTATGAGCTGCTCATTCTCTTATTTGTGCTATAGTCAATATAGCCAAAATCAATTGATCTAAGTTCTCTATTAATCCAATTGCTGCTGGAAGGGTCTAGTCTCAAAGGTATCTAAAAAATCACTAGCAATGCATTCTATAATTAGCTGAATAAATACATAACCATAGCAAAGCAAGCAAATCAATTGTCTCTCCTTCTCTTCCCTCTTACTTTCCACCATAAGTTAAAGCAAAGTGTGCAAACAATTCATATCCAGGGATGACACCCTAAACCATGTTTACTACACTCCCAACATTTTACTTGTCTCTGAGCTCTTTTAGCAACAGGTGTTATCAATCTCAGTTTCTGGAATTGCAATTTTGTAATCAGTTCTAATAATGTTGCTGGTGGGTGATCCTGGAGGAGATCTTTGATCTTTTTAGGCCGTTCACACTGATTCAGAAAGTCTTTTTATTCTTTTCCACCGGTGTTCTTCTGCGTCTGAGCTCAAGGGAATTGCGGTCGGCAGCCACTCCAGAGTGCCTAGTTCATTCTTAATAAATCAGGGTTAATAAAAGCAACTTAAATCCTACTGATAGTGAAGCCCTGGAAAAAGTTAAAGATAGAATCTAAAATGTTAGGCTTTGTGCTTTCCCAGATCAACTGCACCTGCGTAAGCAGTATGATAAATTTTATAATTGTTAGATATGATGATTGTTTAGTAATTAAATGTAATTATTATATAACCATGGGAAGAATAATGAGAAACTATGTTGGAAATTCAGAGAGGGGTTAAATTTATGGATACAATAGAACAACATAAGTTTAATAATTAACATGAAAGTTATGTAACGATAGAGTATAAAAACATGATCATTTTGGATGTATGGTCGGAATCAGATTTGGGTTGAATATAGCCTGATTCCCAGAGCTTTTCAATAAAAAGCACCGCATATAATCCCCCGTGATTATGTGTTTTTGAATGCTAACACTACCATATTATCATATTAGTGGAATTACATGTTCTAACAGTATTTTAGTTACTGTTTGAACTGTAGCCTGAGCTGCTGGAAATGCTTCAACCCACTGAGTTAGTTGATCTATTATAACTAAGAAATATTTCCACCAACCCACTTTAGGCAATTCTATACAATCAACCTGGATCTTTTCAAATAGCCTGTAGGCTGTTTTGCATCCTCCAGAGGGAGGGCTTCTTAACGCTTTCTTATTTACCTTTTGACAGGTGAGACACCCCTGGGTAATTTGCTCTCCAATTTCAAACATCCTTATACACCCATAAAATTTAAAAAGTGATCACAAAAGGTTCTTGCTCCCCAGTGTGTCTGTCTATGCAAGTTATCTAAGATCTAATGTGCCACTGGTTTTGGCATCATAATCTTGCCATCAGGAAAAACTCACTTTCCCTCCTTAAATGTTACTCCTACTTTCCTTATAGCTGCCAGTTCTTCTAGTGGAAGGGAAAGCGTCTCTTGCTGAATTTCTATTTTTTGTTAGGTGATGATTTCAGTATCTCCCTTTCTTAAGGTCGTTCTTCTTTTGCTTCTTCATCAGCCAAATTATTTCTCGGACTCTAATATCCCTCCCTCTCTGGTGTCCCTTTACATGAACTACTGCTATTTTCTTTGAGCCTTTTAAAGCTTCAAGTATCTGAATTATTAATTCCCCGTTTACTAACCCTTTCCCTTGAATGTTTATAAGTCTTCTTTCCTTCCAAATTTTTCTAAAAGTATGTACTACACTAAAAGCATATTTGGAGTCTGTATAAATAGTCCCTTCTTGCCCTTTTAGTATTAATAATGCACAAAGTAATGCATAAAATTCACAGGCTTGTGCTGACCAGGAGGGACGGAGGGGACCAGACTCCTTTACCCTAAACTTTTTCCCACTTCACCTGAATGCCAACCTGTGTCATTAATTTCTAGATTATCTTCTTCAGTTAAAGAATAAATTTTAAGATTTCCTTCACAGGGTTTTATCTGCAAATTTAAGGCTATTATTAAATCTCTGCCTAACAAATTATTCTCGGCCTCTGGTATCAACAATAAATCATTGACTCCAAATTTGTCATCTGTTTCAATTTGCACTCCTTTTATTACAGGGAAAGCCTCTCCCATAATTCCAATGACTGAAACTCACTCACGACATATCTCCCTGGGGTAATTTTGTCACTGTCAACCAAGAAACTCCTGTATTGACTAAAAATATAACTTCTTCACTCTGAGGACCTATTTTTAGCTTTATTATCAAGGGCTCTTTTGGTTGTATTTTGGTCCTCTTCATTAAACAAAACTCCTGACCTCTCTGATTCTCCTGAGTAGTTTTCTCATCTTGCTGTTTCTTTCTGCAATTTTTTTGCAGGTGCCCCTTTTTATGACAATAAAAACAGGTGTGTCCTGCACCCTTCAAAGTGGGGCAAGAATTTTTTTAAGTGTCTTTTCTTGTGGCGGGAAAAATGCACAGGTCCTGTGTTCCTAAAAATAGATCCTGACATTGGCTGTTTGTTTTTCCCTGCAGATTTTTCTGTATTCAAAGCTGCCTGCATTTCGTGAACTGCTGCTACCAAAATTCTGGCATCTGCTTTCTGCTTTTCCTCATCTCTGTTCACAAACACCCTTTGTGCTTCTCTCAGTAATTCTTGAAGTCCCCTGTCCTGCCAGTCTTCTAATTTTTCCAGATTTTTCCTGATGTCACTGCAAGACCTGGTCACAAACTGAATTTTTAACAGAACCTGCCCTACTGCAGTATCAGTATTTATACCTGAATATAATTGCAAGTCTCTTTTTAATCTTTTTAACCATTCTGCTGGGGACTCATATTTTTTCTGATGCTCACTCAAAGCTTTTCCTATATTATGTCCCTTAGGCACTGCCCTCTGAATTTCTTGATTTTCTTCTCTTTGGGATCCCCATTCATCCCAAAACTGTATTATCATTCCCAGTGGGCTGTCCTGAGGAACGCTCCCCCGCTGAGAACCCCCTTCACAGTTCCCAGATACCTCAAATTTTTCACACACTGCAAATTTTTCACACAATCCGCAGCCCCTGGGTCAAGGAACTTACTCTTTCCCTGAACCATTTCTGGCGGCAACAAACTAAAAAATCCCCGGTACCAGGAGAGTCTTAGTTTCCCACACTCACCTCGTGACTCAACTTCCTCACTTACTACTCTGTCACACTGCCTTTTCAATCTACCTGTTCCACTCCTATCTCTCCCTCTGCAATCTACTTGTACCACTCCTCTCTCTCCCTCTTTCTCTATCTATTAGCCCCGTCCTCTCACCATCTAATCACATACTAAATTGCCTGCTACCAACCCCTCCAAGGAAATTGAACCTATTCATTCACTCTCTTTCTCACTCTCCCTACTGAGTAAATCCCTCCTGCCCAACGACCTTCCTACAGGTGCCTGGACCAGGGATCCCCTCCTTCCCCCTGGGTCAAACCCTCCCGGGGTCCCCACTCATTCATTTTTCTTTCACTTCCCTCCTTTTCTGGCTGACCTCTCCCCAGCCCAGCCCAGCCGGCTCTGGCCCCACAGCTCTGCTCAGGCCAGGCTGCTCTGGGCACTGCCCCACGGCCTCAGCCCCTGGCAAGGGCACAGCAGCAGCTGCAGCTGCCCCAGGACTCAGCCCCAGCCATGGGGGAAGGTGCTTGGCCAAGGCCAAAGGAGGCTCCCTGGCTGCCCTGCTGCCCTCGGGCTGAGGTGCTGAGAGCTCTGCAGCCCCTGCTGCCATCCCATCTGCCCAGGGCAGCACAAGAGCTCCGGCCTTGGGGCCCTCATGCTCCAGGCCCAGGGCCCAGGCCAAAGCTGGGGCAGCCACAAAGCTGTGCCCATTTCTGTTCATTGCTGCTCTGATGAGGATGGATCCTCAGCCACTTGGAGGTTGCTGATGAATTTAATTACTCCAGTGGCCTCTTCTTTCTTGAGCTCTTAAGTTCAGGAATTCAGTGAGAAAAGCACATAAATATTTGTTCAAAACACCTGAACATGAAAAGTCCCTAGGAATAATTTGTTTTCAATTCTCTTATGGTTAATTATGCACATTCCAGAAGTATATTGAAAGTCAATATATGGTATTGAAAACAAGACGGAAAAAATTGTTTTGTCCTGTTTTCTTTTCCTGTTTATAGATAGATTTTCAGCAATGCGCAATTGATTTTGACCCCCTGCACCTTCTAATGCAATTTGAACATATATGAAAATCAAGACCCTTCATGCCTGACAATCAATTAGACCTTATCCCCACTCCCTCCCCACCATTTCTCTCATCAGACCCCTGGCACTCCTATGGATCAGGAATGGTGTGGCCAGCAGGAGCAGGGCAGGGATTCTTCCCCTGTGCTCAGCACTGCTTGGGCAGCTCCTTGAGTGCTTTTGCAGTTCTGGGCCCCCAGTTTAGGTAGGACATGGAGGGGCTGGAGTGTGTCAAGAGAAGGGCAACAAGGCTGGTGAGGGGTCTGCAACACAAGTCCTGTGAGGAGTGGTTGAGGGAGCTCAGGTTGTTTATCCTGGAGAAGAGGAGGCTCAGGGGACACAAGGTGGTATCAGGGCACAGATTGGACTTGATGATCTCCAAGGTCTTTTAAGACCTTGTTGATTCTGCGATTCTCTGAAACCACCCTTGGAGCAGTTGCAGGAGGAGCCCTGGGCCTCCTCTTCAGGAGCTCCAGCAGCCCAGGTCCCTCAGCTTCTCCTGCCAGCCCCAAAGCCCATCCTGTCAGTCCTGCAGAGCCTCTGCAGCTCCTCCTCCTTGCCCAGAACAGGGAGCCCCAGAGCCAGACACAGCAGCCCAGATGTGCCCCCCTGGCCTGGGGTGCCTCTGGCAAGGGAGCAGCACCAGGCACTGCAGGAGCCTGCAGACAATTCCTGCAGCATTTGTAGGATGATCCTGCTGCCCAAGGGACGTTCCCATGGGGCCAAGTCAGGAACTGCAATGGGGAGTGGGGCCAGAGAGGAAAGGGCAAACAGGGATGGGCTGTTTGCAGGGGAGGGAACAGGGGTGGGCAAGAGGAAGAAATCTGGATCAGGAAAAAAGAACGAAAGCACAGTTGAAGGAAAGGAAATGCTTGGGGCAGTCTGGGGTGGCTGCCAGACAGCCCTGGCTCTGAGCAACAGCATCTGCAGTGGGACAGAAAACTCCCAGCTGATGGGAGCAAAGTTTCTGGCTGACTGCAGAGGCCAAGAGAAACCTGAGTGGTTTCCCTGGTGTCCCCCAGCCCTCACTGGCCCCAGGGGCTGATGGCATTTGTGCTCCCTCAGGTTCATGTCCCCACACCAACAGCATGGGGGTGCTCCCCCTGCTCTGTGCAATGCAAACAGGGGCTGCTGAGCCAGTGCTGCCGTGTCTGTGCCTGCAAGGATGGGGCGCCTGTGTGAGCTGGGGGAGAGGCCAGGGCTGCAAAGGGGGGATGTTGTTGGCAGCTCCATGAGGACGCTCTGGGACGCTGCCCTGGGCTGTGCAGAGCACTGGGGATGGATCAGCCCCTGCTCTGCTGCTCCTTCCCATCTCCCCCAGGGCCCTTGCAGAGCCCCAGCCATGCTGTTTGCCCCCAGCCTGCCCACGGCCAGCCTGGGGCTGCTCACAGGGCTCTTTCTGTGCTGAGCATTGGCCTGGCCGTGTTCTTGAGAGAGCCTGGGCAAGGAGCCTGGAGCCCCCAGGCCCTGGGCTGAGGCGTCAGCACTGCCCCAGCAGTGCCCATGGCCTGTTCCTGCTGCAGCCCCAGCAGTGCCACCTCCAGGGCTGTGCCCGGCCCCAAGAGCACTCAGGCCCTGCAGCAACACCAGGGCCACCAGGGCAGCAGGGCAGGGCCACGGCAGCAGCACTGGCAACACCAAGTGCTGCTGCTGCTGGGCACAGCTGCTGAGTCAGCGCTGATCTGCCCCCAGCTCTGCACACAGACATTGCTGCTGCAGCTCCAGAGAAGGAAAAAAAGGGGATCTCCCTTGAAAACTGCTGGGAGATACTTTAGTTCATTTGAAGCCACCGAGAGTGCAGCACCTCATTTACACAGTCTATGACTACAGCAAAGGTGGAAAGAAACAAATATAGAAATGGCACAAACAATGGCATTTATTTCTGGACCATCTTAAAAAAACTAAAACAAAAGAAAAAGACAACACATAAAGCACCAAACCTAACTACTATCAAAGACAACTTGAATTGCAAGCATATTGCAGAACATGACCAGCAGTTTAGGGTTTCTTAAACCATCCAGTCATCAGTGTCCACACAGCAGCCTTGACCTCCTGGTTCCTCAGGCTGTAGATGAGGGGGTTAAGGGCTGGAGGCACCACCGAGTACAGAACTGACAGGGCAAGATCCAGGGAAGGAGAGGAGATGGAGGGCGGCTTCAAGTAGGCAAATGTGCCAGTACTGAAAAACAGGGAGACCACAGACAGGTGAGGGAGGCAGGTAGAAAAGGCTTTGTGCCGTCCTTGCTCAGAGGGGATGCTCAGCACAGCTCTGAAGATCTGAACATAGGAGAAAACCATGAGCACAAAACAACACAATGATAAACTGGTAGTAACCACAATGAGCCCAATTTTCCTGAGGTAAGACTTGGAGCAGGAGAGCTTGAGGATGTGGGGCATTTCACAGAAGAACTGGCCCAGGGCATTGGCATGGCACAGGGGCAGGGAAAATGTATTGGCTGTGTGCAGCAGTGAATAGAGAAAGGCACTGGCCCAGGCAGCTGCTGCCATGTGGGCACAAGCTCTGCTGCCCAGGAGGGTCCCGTAGCGGTCGTAGCACATGACGGTCAGGAGGGAAACCTCTGCTGAACAGAAAAAGACAAACAGAAACACCTGAGCAGCACATCCTGAGTAGGAGATGTCCCTGGTGTCCCAGAGGGAATTGTGCATGGCTTTGGGGACAGTGGTGCAGATGGAGCCCAGGTCGCTGAGGGCCAGGTTGAGCAGGAAGAAGAACATGGGCGTGCGCAGGTGGTGGCCGCAGGCTACGGCGCTGATGATGAGGCCGTTGCCCAGGAGGGCAGCCAGGGAGATGCCCAGCAAGAGGCAGAAGTGCAGGAGCTGCAGCTGCCGTGTGTCTGCCAATGCCAGCAGGAAGAAGTGCCTGATGGAGCTGCTGTTGGACATTTGCTGTCTCCAGCCATTGGAACCTTTTGAAGAAGGAATTAGAGTGGTAATTGAGGGGAGATTTCTCACAGAAAATCAAAGTTGTTTCTCATAGACCCTTTCCTGCCACTTGACACCTCCCCCTGTCCATGTCTAGGAGACATTCCTTCACCTTTGCTGCTGGAGCCCCGATTGCTGCTGGCCAATGTTGTGTGAGGAGCTGGACCTTGACCTGCAGGACACCTGGGAATCAGCCCTGACTCCCAGTCAGTGCAGGAGAACAGTGAGGGCAGAGGCCAGTCCTAGTGTTAGGACTTGGATAAAGAATATTCTCCTGTGGCAGAGGAGCTGCCTGGGTGATGGGACGGGGAATGCAAGAGGCAGAAGATTCTGCGGCACTGTGGAAGAACAGAGTCCAGAGAGGCAGGAGGATTGTCTGAGGCTTAGTGCAGAATGAGGGGAGCTGCTCTGTCCCTCTCTCCTGTCCCAGCTGCCCTGGACTTGCACCTTTCTGAGATCCACTCCTCTGTTACCCTGGACAGCCAGGAGATACAGCTGAGAGCAGAGGGATCCCTGGCACACAAAGTGGCTCCTGCCTTTCCCAGAGTCAGGAGAGTGGGCTCAGTGCCAGCCTCCCAGGCTGCCCTGCCCAGAGCTCCCTGGGCACAGGGAGCTGGGACACCCCATTGCTGTGCTCAGTCTGCACAGGAGGAGCCCAAGGGCTGGACCTGGACCTGCAGCTGGAACTGCCATTGCAGAGAGCCCCTCAGCAATGCCAGCAGCACCTGGGCAAGGCAAGGAGAGAGAGAGAGCCAGGCCTGAGGAAAAGCCGTTCCCTGGCCAGCCACAAAAACCAACAGCGCTGAGTGGAAGGGAAAGTTCTGGGTTTGTGTTGTTTGTTCTGTTCTGGTTTATAAATTTCTTAGTAAAGAGCTGATATTCCTTTTCCTACACTTTTGCCTGGAAGCCACATAATTTTCCAAATTTAAAAATGTAAGAGATGGGTCTTCTTTCCATTCCAGGAATGTTCTTACTTTCCTTGGCTGACATTTCTAATTTAAATGTCAATTAAAGAGTTGCCAACTTCTGGGTTCCAGAGTTGATGGGACAGAGACCTCAAGAGGAGACATGGTCAAGGACTTGGCCATCTCATGTTCTTCCTTTTAAGCCAGTTGGGACACCAAGGGCCCTCTCCTCAGATGGCACTTCTGCTCATGTGGTCGCACAGGAGCTGGCTTTGGTAGAATGTCACACTGTCCCCAGTGTGCCATGGCTGACAGACTGATGGACAGATGGGGCCCTGTCTCTCACCACAAGCAAGGCCTGACCCACACCTGCCACACACAGGTGTTCCAAAATATCTCCAGACATCAAACATTTCCTGTCTCTGACACCCCACCCTGTGCCATGCCCTAATCCCGACTGCCTTGGTAAAGAGCGACGCTCTGGAACCCTCACAGGGCCTCTGTGAGATCATCGTCTTGGGTACAGGGCAGAGGAGGGGTTTGGAACAGGGGACAAGAGAGTCCAGAGCCACCTGAAGGCCGCTGTGGCCATCCGAGCAGTGAAAGTCCAGGGCTCTGCCAGGTTCCTCTGGTGGAGGAAACATGCTTGGGACATCGTTTGGGGTTTATTCCTTTTGTGGCTTTCCCTGGAAATTGTTCCTTTTTTGACCATTTGGACTCTGAACCTTGTTCCTGTTTCTGTTGGTTTTATTCTCTCTCATTGCTGTTTCAGGAAATCGTTCTTCTCTAAGCCCTTTGGGATCCTTGTGCCCCCATGGGGATGGAGAGGGGCAGTTTTTAGTGGCAGCACACACACGAGTGGGTGCCGATGGGTGGGCACCCCCAGTACCCCCCAGTTCCCCCCAGTGTCACAGCACATTCCCATAGATGTCACCGAGTTCCTGCAGTTGCCCCTGGGGTCCCCGCAGCTCCGCGTAGGTCACCTGGGGATCCTGAAGGGTGGTGGCACGGGGGGACACTGCGAGACACACGGGCTGGGGTTCTGGGTGGGGTAAAACTCATGGGTAACGTGTCCCCCTGCGTGTGTCCTCCCCGTACTCACCCCCTGCCCTCTTGGTGGACAATGTTGGGTTCCCAGGGGAATGGGGGTGCCAGGGATAGGCAGTGGCTGGGTGGGCACAGGGGTCAAAGCTCCTTCCTGGAGTGCCTCAGATTTTGGGGTGACCCAAGGCCCAGCACAGCCCCCACCCTGGGGCACCCCAGGGCTGTCCTGAGAGTTTCTGTTTCCCTGCTCCACACATCCCTGGGTCAGGTCCCCCCATTTGGCCTTCCATCCCAGGCAACACCTGATGCCAAATTGCTTGAGACAAACTTATACATCTATAGAATAAAAGCAAAAGCATTATTTTCCCAAGAAAGAACAAACTCATCAAAAATCAATCTGACAAGGTATATAATGGTCTGGTTTATAGAACCCATTGCTTTTCCAACAAATCCCTCACAATAAAAACACAAACAAATCACAATGAAATGAGAAGTTTTGGTTCTCTTGCTGCATCCCACAGCAGCTTTATCTCCCTGAGTGTCCAACAGCTCCATGGGATTATTCCCTGCCTGCTGGGCAGCAACCCAGCCCATAAGGAAACCTTTTCTTGACCCATATTTAGGAACTCTCCCTGTGTTTCTCATTTCCACCCTGAAACCTGATTGACTTCCCATTGAAGAAGGGGAGAAGCTCTGTCTATCTTTGGGACAGTGCACAGGAATCTGTGGAAATGCCTGTGTGTGCCTCAGGGTCTGATTCCCTGGTAAATCCACTCCAGCCTGCCCTGAATTCCCCTGCATGGACACTCCCTGCTCCTGCTGTGACACCCCTGTTCCCCAGCCCCTCGTGTGCCACCCCTGCTCAATATTTTCACACTTTCCCCTCTCTTCTGGTGTACACATCCAGAACACACACATTCTTTCCATGAGGTTCCAAAGGGCTGCAGGTTTTGTTCAAGAAGGAGGGTCCAGGTCAGGTTGTTGAGCAGATTGTGTTGTCCTTGCAGTAGTTTTGTGGTTTTTCTCAGTCCCTTGGGCAAAGGGACAAAGTGATCAATTGTTGCATTTCTGGACCGGTTCCCTCTCAGCTGCCCCTGCAGGGGGAGTTTCCAGCCAGCCCTGCTCTGAAAACCATCAAAGGCCCTCTCAGAGCCACTGCTTGGCCTGTCTTTGGGTCTTGTGCTTCTTGCAGGGCTGAGGAAACCACAGGCAGGCCTTTTTCCACCCACAGAATTCTCACCTCTGCAGCAGCTCTAAAAGTGCCAGAATAAAAGCCAAGGGGGCAGGGAAGACCCTCAGGTCCCGGCTGTCACCTAGCGCTGGCCAGAGCAGGGCTGGGCAATGGCCATCCCTGTGCAGTGGGGCTGGGCCATGGCTGGGCCCCACCCTTGCATTGACAGGGGTCCCCAGGATGTGCCACCCCTGGGACAGGCACCTGGCCAAGAACGTGCAGGGACATTTCTGGAACTGCCACCCTCTGGGACAGGACCCCCCATGCCAGGATACGTCACCCCCTGGGACAGGATTCTCTCAGGACAGGACCCCCCTTGATGTGTCCCCCAGGACAGAACCCCGCCCCTTTCCCATCTGAAACTGAGCACAAATGGCCTCTTCCTTCTTGTCTAGGAAAAAGAAAGTGAAAGTGTTGAGGGGACACAGCCCAACACCCCCATCCCCCACAGCCTGCCCACCCTTTCCTGCGTCCCCCACTCCCCATCTTCCCTCTCTCCTGGGTGCCCCCAACCTGTTCTTTGCTCAGGTGTTTCCCAGGATTGCTGCGTCAGGAACTGGGGATGGAGGTACATTGCACAAAAGTGAGGAAAATAGGGAAATAAGAGAAATAAAGAGAGGAAAAAGTCAAGGGCGGGGGTGGGCACAGAGGCACAGCAACCCAGGACCCCCATGTGATACCTCCCCAGGAAATGAGCACCCCAGGGAGGCAGCGCTGGGCCCTGGGTCACCCCGATTTCTGAAGCACCCTGGGAAGGAGCTGTGACCCCTGTGCCCACCCAGCCACTGCGCATCCCGGGCACCCCCATTCCCCTGGGAACCCAACCATGGGACCCCCATTGCCTTGGTCTCTCCTCCCTGGGGACTTCTATCCCAGAACTGCCATTGCCCAGCACCACCATTGCCTTGAGCCCATCCCATGGGCTGCTTCTTCCCTCAGAACCCCTATTCCCAAGGGTCCCGTTTTTCCCCCTGCGCCCCCAACTCCGGCACCCACATGCCACGACACCAAATCCCTGGGGACCCTGTTTCCACAGCACTTCCATCCCTGAATCCCCCTAGGCATGGAGACCCCAATTCCCCTGGACACCCACCCTTGGTTCCCCACATCCCCTGAGCCCCCCACTCCTGGCAACACCATCGCCAACCATGTCCCCAGACTATCCCAGAATGTCCCTGGCCTGTGCCCAGCTTGTGGCCACCCTGCCCCCACCAAGGGCCACCTACATGTGGGGACGGACATGACCTCGCTTCCTTCCCCTTCATCCAAGAGTCACCAGCCAGGGGAGCGGTGGCCACAGCAATGAGTGACAGCAAGTGCACATGGCTGGGGACACCGGGATGGCTGGGAAGGTGGCGCTGCTCCTGTGGGGTGAGTCCCCTGGGCACGGGCCTGACACCCCGGGCATGGGGAGAGGACAGGGCACAGGGGAGCTGTGGGGTCCCCTGAGGTCCCCAGGGTCAGCAGAGCATTGAGCCCAGTGTGACCAGAGTCCTGGGGTGGCTTTTGGGGACAGGAACAGGGCTCAGGAATAGGGGAACTGGGATGTGGGGACAGGGGAGAGAGATGTTGGGACAAGGATGTTGAAGAAGGAACCTTGGGGCTGGGGCAGCTGTGGGGACAGGGACACAGTGATGCAGGGACAGGGACAAGAGGACAAGCACCATGCTGATGGGCCATGGGGACAGGTGCCAATGGAATGGGACCATGGGTGCAGGGCCATGGGGATGTGGCTGTGGGGCTGCTGATGTTGACCAGTGTCAGCACAGGGTCCCCATTCCTGAACATGGGTTGGCCACTGTGTCCCTGCCCTTGAGACATCTGTGCCACACCAATGCCCCCATGGAGACCTTTTGGGGACAGCCCCAACACCCCATATTCCCTGTGCTGCTGTCCCTGCAGTGCCATCCCCCATCCAGCCCTGTCCCTTCGCCCTTTCAGCCCAGACCCTCGGCCTCGCTGGTGAGTCCTCAGGGGATGCCATGACCTGACCCTGCTGTCCTCAGCCCTGCGCTGGCCCTGGTAGTCTGGTGTCCCCTGTCACCCACAGGTGCCCAGACCACCCAGCTCCTGGTGGAGTCCCCGTGGAGGCCGGCAGTGCTGTGGGACAGGGTGACACTGACCTGTCAGGGCTCGGGGACTGCCAGTGCTACCACCTGGTACAAGGACAGGGAGCGCTGGGTGCAGGACGGACAGGAAAACATCACTGTCACCAAGAAAGACACCTACTGGTGTGTCAGACCTGGCACCAGGCGCAGTTTCCCCCTGAGAATCTCAAATGATGAGGGATGTTTAGGTGTCCCCAGCCTGGGACCCACGAGATCCCTGAGGGCCCCTGGTGGTCTTTGCTCCATAGGTCACCTCCTGTGTTACCAGAGCTCGTCCCCTGCTCTGGGACATCCCAGAGCATCCCAGAGTGAGAGGATCCTGTTGATGGAATTGATGACCTCTGGTGTATTGGAAAAAAAGGCTCCCAATATTACCAGTTAGATTGTGCCTGGGCCGGTCTGACCCTCGCTGCTGGGCCAAAGGCAGCAACTGCGGTGTGTCACCCCAGAGATACCTTGGCTTGCTGGAGATTGCAGCTGGGCACTGAACAAGTCCAGGCTTGTTAGGAACCCCGTTTACCTCAGGAGGAATAGCTTCAGGCGATGGTGAAGAGAAAAAGGAGAGGATTCTGCTGGAGGGTTTAATGTCCAGAGGTTTATTCCATGGTTGCAGAGGTCTGAACGTGAGCAACTGCTCCAACAGAACCCCGGCCGCATGGTCTCATTCACCTTTTAAGCTCAGGGACAGGGGGAGGGGAGGTACAGGTGAGCCACCAACCAGGTGAGAGGGGCAGGGTCTCAGGGGAAGATGACACCCAGAAAGGCCAATGACCTCTGGGCATAGGGGCATCCTTTGAACTTGACCAACCACACGACGCCTTGCTGGAATGTTCAGCCTGATGGACAGGACTCACTCAGCATGGGGGCAAGGGGGAAGGGAGAGACGTATAGGCACACCTGGGAAAGTGACCTGGAAGGCCAAAATGGGACATTACAGCACACCACAACACTGGTGCACTGAGTGCGACCCAGTGGGGGTCCTGATTTCACCAGGACCCTCCAGATCCCTGTCATGTGATGTGATGAATCCTCTCTGTCTCCGAGACTTGCTGGTACTGCAGGCACTGGGGCAGGCGCTACTGGAGGGGGACACAGTGACACTGTGCTGCCAGGGCTGGTGGAACAACACGGTCACCTCGGTGTCCTTCTACCAAAAGGAGACAGATCTGGAGGTGTTCTCCAATAGCACCGAGCTGTCCCTGTCCCCTCTGCAGCTGAACCACAGTGGCCACTACAGCTGCAAAGGCCAGGTGGAATACTGGGTGTGGAAGGAGTCTGCGCTGGTGACAGTGACAGTGCATGGTGAGCATCCCAGAGCTGCCACCCTGACACCTCCAGCCCCTTCCAGGGAACTTGGGGTCACAAATCTCCCTCCCCTCTCCTTCCCTGAGCTCTTCATGGTGCAAGTGCTGGAAGGTCCCCGTGATCTCACCGTAGGTTCCCCCCTCACTCTCAGCTGCCTCAGCACCCCCGGGCCCCTGCAACCCTGAGGCCCCCTCCTGCACGTGTTCTACCAGGACGGGCAAGTGGTGGGGGGCCTGCAGGGGTCTTCACCCGCTGTGGGGGTCTCCCACTCGGGGAATTACAGCTGCCAGGTGCTCTCCAAGGGGAGGCCATGTGGAAGAGCAGTGCCTGGCTCTGCGTCACGGTGCGCAATGAGTGCTAGGATGGGTACAGGGAGCCCCAAGAGACCCCTTGGGTCTCCTGCCTGGGCACCTCCATGACCCCCGGACACCTTGCTTGTGTCCCCCCACCTCTGCCCTGTGTCCTCTCACCCCTCCACGGTGTGACCTCATCCCCGACATCCCCCATCACACCCATCCCCCCTGTCCGTACCCACCCACACCGGCTGCCAGCCCCTCCCTGTGCCCTCAGCCCTGTCTGTGTCCCCACAGTGCCCGTGGCCAATGCCACCATCATCCCCAGTCCCCTGTCACACCAGGTGCGTGCAGGTGACCCCATGACCCTGCGCTGCTAGGTGCAGGTGGGTTCAGCCCCTGTCACCTTCACCTGGCTTCACAATGGGCAGGAGGTTGCCTGGGGTGCCCTCCTGGAGCTCAGAGCCATCAATGTGGGCCACCTACCAGTAAGTGGCCACCAACCAGCTGGGACAGGACGGCACCGTGTGTTCTGGGCACTCAGCCCTGAGCTGGCACTGACAGTGAAAACATGGGGACACAGGGACACAGGTGGCGACACACAGGGTCACTAGGGAGTGCAGGACCCCTGGAATGATGGGTGACACCCTGACACCGTGTCCCCCTCTGTTTCTTGCAGTGGCTGCAGGGGTCGGTTGGGCCCTTTTGTTCCTGCACCTGCTTGTGGGTGTCATTGTGACCTGGCATCAGTGGCACCATATGGGTGGATGACAATGGGGAGACAGGGGTCCCAGGGAGCTGTAGAGGTCCCCAGAGTTGGGGAGCAATTAGACAGCACCCACAGCCCCAGAATTGTGACCTTGTCTGGGGGTCCTTTAGGGTTTGGGGAGGTGCTGGAGGATCCTGCAGGGATGTTGGGGGTTCCCTTGGGGGTGTTTGGGTGTCTGTCTCTGCCGGGCTTTGGGTTCTTGAGGCTGAGTTGGTCGGGGGCACTGGGGATGTTCATGAATTCTGGGGGACCTCAGGGATGCTTGGGGGTCCTGTGGGAAATTGAGGGCCCCTTGGCTGTTCAGGATTCCTGAGAGGGGTCATAGCCCTCGGATCCCACAGTCACCCCTCCCCTCTTTCCTCTGCAACTGCAAGAAAGCAGCAGGAAAGGTGAGTGGGGGCTCAAACCACACTCTCTCCTTTTACCCCGACCACCACGACCTCCCATTTCTTCCCCCACATCCCCTTTGCTCCTTCAGGGTCCCCCCGGATCCCCCGGCCCCCCCAGAGGAGGGGGAGGTGCTGTACACCCACACCATGGTCACCAAGAGGGCAGGGGGTGAGTACGGTGGGGACACACACAGAGGGACACCTCACCCACGAGTGTCACCCCACCCAGATCCCACAGCCCGTGTGTCTCGCAGCGTCCCCCCGTGCCACCACACTCCAGGATCCCCAGGTGACCTACGCGGAGCTGCGGGGACCCCAGGGGCGACCACGGGAACCCAGTGACATCTACGGGAATGTGCTGTGACACTGGGGGGCACTGGGGGTACCCACCCATGGGCACCCACTCTTGTGTGTGCTGCCACTAAAAAATTGCTCCTCAACCTCCTTGTGAAGGGAGAAAGATCCCAAAGGACTGAGAGAAGAACAATTTCCTGAAACAGCAACAAGAGAGAATGAAACCACCAGCAACAGCAACAAGTTTCAGAGTCCAAAGAGTCACAAAAAGAACAATTTCCTAGGAGAGACCCCAACAAGTAACAAACCCTGAACACTCCTCCCAGCATGTTTCCCACGCCAGAGTAACCTGGCATGGCCTTGGATCTTCCTCGCTCTGATGGCCAAAGCGGCCTTCAGAAGGCTCGGGATTCTCTTCTCCCCTCCTCTTCTCCCCTCCCAAACCCCTCCTCTCCCGTGATCATCCCACAACAATGCCACGAAGGCCCTGTGAGGGTTCTGGAGCCTGCCCCTTTGCCAGAGCAGTTGGGATCAGACCATGGCACATGGTGGGGGTTCAGAGACAGGAAAAGTGTGATGTCTGGAGATATTTTGGAACAGCTATGTGTGGCAGGGGTGGGTCAGGCCTTGCTTTTGGTGAGACAGGGCCCCATCTGTCCATCAGTCTGTCAGCCATGGAACACTGGGGACAGTGTGACACTCTGCCAAAGCCAGCTCCTGAGTGGTCGGGGGACCAGAAGTGCCATCTGGGGAGAGGGCCCTTGGTGGCCCAACTGGCTTAAAGGGCAGAGCATGAGGTGGCCAAGTCCCTGATCCTGTCTTCCCTTTAGGTGTCTGTCCCATCCACACTGCAGCTCAGGAGCTGAAATCTCGTTTATGAGCAATATGTGCCAAGAAAGTGGGAATGTTCCTGGAATAGAATGAAGACCCATGTCAAAAATGTTTTCTAATTTCAGAAATGGTGGGGCTTCCAGGCCAAAGTGTAGGAAAAGGAATAACAGGTCTTTACTGGGAAATTTATAAACCAGAACAGAACAAACAGGAGAAACCCAGAACTTTCCCTCCCGCTCAGCACAGTTGGTTTTTGTGGCAGTTCTAACTGCGGCCAGCAGGGGGCGCTGCAGAGAGCACTCCCGGCCAGCAGGGGGCGCCCCGGTCCAGCTCCATCCCCTCAGGGGCCATGGCAGCCTCGGACGGGAGGGAGGAGGGGAAATCGCTCCTTTTGCAAACTCACGGGCACCAATCGCTCCCGGCACCACCACCGGCAGCGGGCAGAAGCCGCCAAGGCAGCAGGTTGGATCCCAGTGCCCACCGGCAGCGTAGCAGTGTCCTGGACTCAGGCACACGCCCTTTGCAACACCTGCGACTGCTGTCCCTGATCCTGAATGGAAGGAAGGCAGCACCTGACCCCAGGCAGGTCTTGGGTCCACAGCAGCCCGTCTAGTGGCTTTACACCGCAATTCCTGCAAACCCTCAGCCTTTCACTCCGTTTTCTTCCTTCAGCCCTGGCACAGCCACTCTGGAAATGTTGAATTGCCCTGGCATGTTGAGGAAAGCTGGTACTCGGTGCTGACTCTGCCAGGGCTCCTCAGGGGGCTCCAGAGCACTTTTGGAGTTCCTGCTCTTCTTGGGCCACTGCTGGTCCCTACACAGAAGCCACAGGGGGAGGAGGAGAAGGAGAGCAGAGCCGCAGCTCTGAGGGCTCTACAGCTGCAGCTGGAGCACAGGGACAGCCCAGGCTGGAAGCAGTGCCTTGGGAGGGCAAAATGGGGCAAAATTGGAGCTGATTGGGCCAATGCCCCAGTTCTGCTCTGGGTGCTGCAGACCGTTAAGGAGGCATTGTAATTAGGGCCGGGGTTCCTAAATTTCAGCCATAGTCCTAAAGCATCCCGGTGCACAAACATCCAGTGCCTCTACTGGCGATTTTGGGCTACACAAGGCAGCACTGGACACAATTTGGGGGTCCGATGCTGCCAGCTCTGCCCACAAGGAGCTTTTTTGGCTGTCTGTGTTATGTTTGCCCAATATTCCCATCATAAAAAAAACCCAAACAATATTTGAGATAGCAGCAATTTTATTTGAATAGTTGAGAAAATACATAAATAAGGGATAATTTGGTTCAAATAATAGCGCATAAGCAAAAAAAAATGTGGGGTACAGAGTGAAGGGCTCTTGGACCCGTGCCACCTCACATATGAGCTTGCCAAGTGAAAATTACCCCCTTACATGCCATGTGTTAATATCATCTCCTCCCATTTTCAGTTTGTCATATTTCTATCTCCACCCTCATTACCACCTTTACCGCCACTGAGTTTGGTGGTCGCACAAGTCTTTTGGAGGTCGTCTGATGAAGATTTCGTAGTCTTCCTGTGTGTCTTTTAATTCACCTTTGGGTTACACATGCGCCACCAAGCCAGTACAATGTAAGCCAAGACTAACATATCACTACATCTACATATCAAGGCAATCAATCCCTTATAATTAACATTTTTCTGGGACCCAACCAGAGTTTCCCTTCTGTGTTAATTTTTAGCAACTGTTATCTCTTGCTTTCCTCCTGTTCCTGAACATCTGCAGGGAGGGGGGTGGAGCCCCTCTTCTCCCTTTCTTCTTTGGCATTACAATTTTTAACTGTTTTATTATCCACAAATATTAATTATTGTATTAATATTGATTCCTGTTTCAATTTTTATCAGCATGAATCATACCTATTTACCACAAATCCCCCATTTCTCTTCTTGATCATTATGTTCCGTGCTTTATTAAAAATCTATGCCCTGATATCCTTTATATTCTTCAGAATTTGGATTTTCTTGTTGTCTCTTCAGCTTCAAATTTCTCCAGCATTTCTGTTGCTGCCTCTAATTTTCCAGACTTTTTTCAAATTTGGTTAGCATTTCCTGGGCTATTTCAATCTGTTTAGGTCCTTATTATTTAACACCGGTTGATTCAGCTGTTAGTACCATCACAGATTTTGGTTTTCCTCTTTCTACTGATTCTGAATCTAGAGATATTATTGTAATCTGCATCTCCTGAATCACTGAGCAAATTAGCCTAATAAAACATGGAATCATACAAGGCAGAAACAAAGGTCTCAAAATTGAACAAAACAACATGAACTCTAACTTTTTCTACCAAACACCTCCAAAGAGGTTATCTCACCAATCTGCTTTCTAGATTGAATTCCACTTTTGTACTGGCTCATGAGCCACCCTTTTAATTTCCTCGACAGGTTCAGTGATAGCTTCTCCATTTTCTTCAATTTCTATGCAGCAGTAAAATTTGTTAAATCTCCCATAAACTCTTCCTTCTTCTGCTAACAGATAGTCTAGGGCAATCCTGTTTTGGTACACAAATGCCCGCATTTGTGTATATTGCCTGGCCAACATTTTTAAGGCACCAGTGGTGTGATTTGACACCACTTCCACTACTACTTGGGGCCCTATCACTCGATTCAACAGGCAAATTAGGGTCCTATATCCCCATGACCAATCCTGAGCCATTGATAGATTGGTAGGGGTTAGCTCCAGGACTTCTGTACCAGCATAAATCAATCTGTTCATCCCATTCACAGTTTTTTTTTATTGGTCTCTAATAACCAACAGGGGTTTCAGGTCACCAAACTTTTGAACGATTATCCATATTGACCACCAATGTGGATTTACAAGGAGTATGCCCCACTACTTTATTAAATTTTCTTCCTTCTTGAGTTATACAAATGATTTCAATTACTTGATAGCTTAGAATCTATCTTTCAAGTCTCTTCAATGTTCTAGAAATTTGGGTATGGTTCCATTTTAAAAATTGTTCTGGAGCTAAGCTCTCACTTTTCCACGTCCATCTTTTCAGCTATTTTTAGACCTCCACAAATCCAACATTGGATAATCCCAATTCTGTAGCAATATCTTGCATCAACCTCACAAACAGATTCTTATTCGAGGCTGGCAGGTTCCAATCTTTGTAGTGCTGTTTAAGCTATTTATACAATTCAGCCAATTCTTTTGACTCTTTTCTCTTGTTCTTTCCTCTATTCTCCTTTGTTTCTTTCTCTTCTTTTATTTTCTCTTTCAATTTTTCTCTTAGTGCCTGGTTTCCCATGCTTATACTTGGATCATTTCAATTATCGTCTCTTTCAAAACAAAAGAACTTTTCATACTGGGGGCAAATCTGATTACCATGGGGATGAGGAGCTCGTCCATTATAGTTTAAATTTTTCCCTACCCAATGCATCTTTCTTTCTTTAACACAAACATCTATAAAGTGGTTGTGATTGTAGCAGGCAGAACTAACATATGGGTGTGTCACAAACACAGATCCCATCTTGTCCTTAATCTTCATAGGGTGATTGCAATAGTCACAAATATTGAAATTGCTGGGACTTTGTTATTGCCCTGTTTGCTTTTTTATTGATGAAACTCTGTCCAGTGTGGCTCTCTGGCTTTGGCCAACCATCCAGGGTACCAGAATGATCACAGTGAAAATAATATTATAGATTTCTTTAGGAAATCTACCTTTCTACCTTTCTCAAGGCCCCTTGGGTTGCAACCAAGGGCCGAGATGCTAGTCTTCTCAGTAGCAAAGGTAATATCTAGGGATCTAGTCACTGGTGTTTTTAGTTTATTTGGTACCCATAGCCCCACAGAGTTTGCTTGTCCCCTCTTAAATACCATTTCTCAGTTCTGGCTGGTTAAGAAGAAATAATTAAAACGACAAGAACAGGGGAAAGGTTAGGCTGGAATACCATAAATCTGTATTTTCCAAAATTTCAGGGATGCGTCAACCACAATAAGATTTCACTAAATATTTTCTACTTCAAGTGCAAGAAGTGCATTAAATCACAGCCTCCAATAGGCACACTCGCCAGGCCAATATGCCCCTGGAATGCGCTTACGATGTGATATATAGACTTCTTCTCCACAACAACTATTGATTATGAGACACTGGTCTATAATATTATAAATTGCTTGTTCTCTTATTTGTGCTATAGCCAATATGGCAAGAACCAATTGATTTAAGTTCTCTATTAATCCAATTGCTTCTGGAAGGGTCCCGTCTCCCAGTCTCATTGGTATCTAAAAAAAATCACTAGCAATGCGTTCTATAGTTAGCTGTCTAAATACATAACTATAGCAAAGCAAGCAAATCAATTGTTTCTCCTTCTCTTCCCTCTTAGGTACTCTCCACCATGAGTTAAAGCAAAGTGTGCAAACAATACATATCCAGGGATGACACCCTAAACCATGTTTACTGCACTGCCAATGTTTTAGTTGTCTCTGGACTCTTTCAACAACAGGTGTTATCAATCTCAGTTTCTGGAATTGCAGTTTTGTAATAAATTCTAATAATGTTGCTGGTGGGTAATTTTGGAGGAGATCTTTGATCCTTTTAGGCTGTTCCCACTGATTCAGAAAGTCTTTTATTCTTTTCCACCAGCGTTCTTCTGCCTCTGAGCTCAAGGGAATTGCGGTCGGCAGCCACTCCAGGATGCTTAGTTCATTCTTACTAAATCAGGGTTAATATAAATCCACTTAAATCCCACCACATTATCACATTCTTGGAATTACATATTCCAACAATATTTTGGCCTCCGTTTGAACTGTAGCCCGAGCTGCTGGAAATGCTTCAACTCACTGAGTTAATTGATCTATTATAACTAAGAAATATTTCCACCGACTCACTTTAGGCAATTCTGTAAAATCAACCTGGATCGTTTCAAATAGCCTGTAGGCTGTTTTGCATCCTCCAGAGGGAGGGCTTCTTAATGCCTTCTTAGTTACTTTTTGACAGGTGAGACACCTCTGGGTGATTTGCTTTCCAATTTCAAATATCCTTATACACCCATAAAATTTTAAAAAGTGATCACAAAGGGCTCTTATTCCCCAGTGTGTCCATCTATGCAAGTTATCTAAGACCTAATGTGCCACTGGTTTTGGCATCATAATCTTGCTATAAAGAAAAACCCACTTTCCCTCCTTAAATGTTTTTCCTAATTTCCTTATAGCTGCCAGTTCTGCTAGCGAAAGAGAAAGTGTCCCCTGCTGAATTCTGTTTCTTGTAAGGTAATGATTTCAGTATTTTTGCTTTGGGTTTTTTTTTCCTTAAGGTCGCTCTTTTTGCTTCTTCGTCGGCCAAATTATTCTCTCTGACTCTAATATCCCTCTCTCTCTGGTGTCCCTTTGCATGAATTACTGCTATTTTCTTTGAGCTTTTTAAAGCTTCAAGTATCTGAATTATCAATTCCCCGTGTACTAACCCTTTCCCTTGAGTGTTTATAAGTCCCCTTTCCTTCCAAATTTTTCTAAAAGTATGTACTACACTAAAAGCATATTTGGAGTCTTTATAAATAGTCCCTTCTTGCTCTTTTAGTATGAATAATGCACGGAGTAATGCATAAAGTTCACAGGCTTGTGCTGACCAGGAGGGACTAAGGGGACCAGATTCCTTTACCCCAAGCTCTTCCCCACTTCACTCAAATGCCAACCCATATCATTAATTTCCAGATTATCTTCTTCAGTTAAAGAATAATTTTTTAGTTTTCCTTCCCAGGGTTTTATCTGTAAATTTAAGGCTAATATTAGATCTCTGCTTAATAAATTATTCTCCGCTTCTGGTATCAACAATAAATCATTTACTCCAAATTTGTCGCCTGTTTAAATTTGCACCCCTTTAATTACAGGAACTGGAAAAGCCTCTCTTGTAATTCTAACTACTGGAACTCGCTCACAACTTATCTCACATCCCTGGGGTAATTTTGTCATTGTCGACTGAGAAACTCCTGTATTGACTAAGAATATAACTTATCAACACACTTCTGGTGGTGTTTTTCAGTCCCCTTCATTAAACAGAGCCCCTGACCTCCATTAAAAGTTTCCTCATCTTGCTCTTTCTTCCTGCAACTTTTTTTGTCTGTGCCCCTTTTTATGATAGTAAAAACAGGTAGGACCTGCACCCTTTAAGGTAGGGCAAGAATTTTTTTAGGTGCTCTTTCTTGTGGTCGGAAAAACACACAGGTCTTGTGTTCCTAAAGATAGATCTTGACATCTGCTCTTTGTTTTTCTCTGTGGATTTTTCTGTATTCAAAGCTGCCTGCATTTCTTTAACTGCTGCTACCAAAATTCAGGCATCTGCTTTCTGCTTTTTCTTATCTCTGTTCACATACACCCTTTGTGCTCCTCTCAATAACTCCTGAAGTGCCCTGTCCTGCCTCTGAACAACAGACCTACTTCTCCCCTCAGGACTCCAAAAGGCAGCATTTTCACTCTCCTCCTGATTAACAGGGTCTTTTGAATTCACATATATATTTAGAGCCTGGCAAATATAATCCTCAAATGATCCGAACTTAGACCAATAAAAATTATCTTTCCGGATCATTTCCTTTTTCCATTTAAACATGTAATACTTAATTATTTTCTGTTTACTTTTTCTCCTTTGGGATTCCCATTCATCTCCAAACCGTATTATCATCCCCAGTGGGCTGTCCTGAGGAATGCTCTCCCCCTGAGAACCCACCTCACAGTTCCTAGATACCTCAAACTGCTGTGAATTACTCACACAATCCGCAGCCCCTGGGTCAAGGAACTTACTTTTTCCCTGACCCATTTCTGGTGAAAACGAACTAAGAAATCCCTGGTGTCACAGACATCTTTTGTGAAAAATCCTTTCTTTGGGATTTTTTCCCTTTCTCAGAAGCTGTGGCCTCAGTAACAAAATGTAAACAATGGTTATCTGCTGCTGTGAAATGCAACAGGTGCACCTGTGATTGGCCCATGTTGGATGTTTACAATTAATGGCCACTCAAGGACCGAGCTCGCTGTTGGGACCAGTGACAGGACTCGAGGAAAGGGCAGGGAGCTGGGATGGGGCAGGTTTCATTTCCGTATTAGGAAAACGCTTTTCACCCAGAGCAGAGTCAGCAACTGGGACGGGTTCCCCATGGACGCAGCCCAGCGGAGCCTGGGATGCTCGTGGGAAAAAGTTAAAATGGATAGAGAAAACCCTAGCAAAGTAGCAAAAAGATTGGAGTTCGTAGTCAAGAGTCAAGAGCCAGGCTGAGGTGATCCTGATTTCATGTTGACAGAGCTAACCAAAGCAGCAAAAGAGTTGGCGATCAAGGCAGCCAGAGCACGTGTGCAGGGACAAATTGCTAGTGGAGCCTTACAAGGCACAGTAGACAAGCTGTGTCCTATCGTAAGCCCTTTGTGGGACGCGAACGATGCCGGCTGCTGTGCAATGTTCACCAGATACCAGGAATGACCGAGACTGGCAGTTCTTGCCCTAGCAGGTTACCGGTTAAAATACAGCTAAAGAATAATAAAGAAGTTGAATTTTTAACTAAATGTGGAGACACATTTTCACACGTGAATCAAGCACTGATACCCAAAAGTGAAAACTATCTGCCAGCAATAGGAGCCAGAAAAGGCATTCTTCCTGCAACCACTTCAATGTAAAATCAAGAAGAAAATGGGAATACATCAGTTTCTTTATTTACCAAACTCACTCAAATCTGTCCTAGGCATGGATTTTTTGCTTGAAAATTTAGAAGCAAGAGTTCCGTTTAGAGAAAGAAAACTAACATGGAAGGTACCTGAAGACAAATGAGCAGTTTTAGCAGTAGGACTGACAATTGACACAAGACCAACAAACAAGAAGAACTATTTAGAGCAAGTATTGAATCAGGTATACCCCAGAGTATGGGATACTGATAGCCCAGGAAAATCAAAACGAGCAGACCCTGTGAAAATTGAGCTACACACAAGAGTTGAGCCAGTAGTCAGAAAGCAATACCCTTGAAGATTAGAAGCTAGGAAAGAAATAGAACCAACAATCAATAAATTCCTGACATCAGGATTATTAAAAGAATAAAAGTCAGAATTGAATACTGCTAGATTAGCAATAAAGAAACCTAATGGCACTTAGAGACTAGTGCCAGATTTCCAGGCAATTAATGGTTTATACCGTACTAGCTTACTAGCTAAGCTTGGAGATGATTTTATTTGGTGCGGGGAAGGTCCATGGGCAGGTGCTGTGGAGAGCCGCTCCCTCTTGGTCTGAGAGAACAGCTCTCCCAGCCCACCTTGCTCCCAGGCCCGGAGGGTGTAATGTGCGCTCGACCGGCAGCCGAAGGAGGGCTCTTGACACCGTGTCTGATGCAACAGGGTTTACTGAAGGTAGGTCAGAGGGTGCACGTTGGCTGAGGGTGAGAAGAGGGACAGGAAGAGGCAGGAGCACAAGCACTGTAACATGACACATAAGGCACCTGCAAGCTGCTGGGGAAGCCTCAAGTCTGCTCAGTGAGCCACGTGTGCCCTCAGCATTGGGACAGCCACCTTTCCCTCAGTGAGCCTCACATGCCAGGGTCAGCAAATCAAGAGGCACCAGGCATGCTGTAGGTGACTCAGAGCGAGTGCAGTGGGCCATGGTGGCCAGGGGCCAGAAGCCGGCAGAAAGCCACCGGGGCTTAGGAGCCCCTGGGGTGGCAGTGAGCAAAATCGGGCTCTGCTCACTGCTGCTGGCATTTTCTATTGACCCATCTCCAAGGACTTCTGTTGTGCTCTGTGTTCCTAAGGGTTTCCCCCCTTGGTTTTTTTTGGTGGTCTCCTGCACCTTTTTTTCTCCAAATTTTCCTACCCTGGCAGCAGCAGGTCTTGTCCAGAACTGGCTCTTAAATATCAGCAAAGTAGCTAGGAACAACAATGGGTGGAATCCTGCGGCTCAGGAATTCGTATGCCAGAGCCCTGCCTGTGCCTGTGCCTTATGTCAGGACCTCCTTCTCTGTGCAAAAACTAGGGATTAGTGGAGTTTTTTTTTGCCACAGAGCTCCTGAGAGGCAAATGTTGTGCTAGGTTTCTCAGGAGTATATCCGTTAAGTTCATGGCTGGCACACAGAAAGTAAGGCCAGGGTAGCAGAGCAGCTGGGAGCTGGTCACTCCCTGCATCCTCACATCTCACATGATGTGAGAACACCACGTTCCAGGAGGGGCGAGCAGGGTAAATGTGCTCAAGGTGCTGCCAATGAGGTTTGGGTCACTTAGAGAGTAGTCAGGAGCGGTGAGCACTGGAAGATCCAGCTGCCGTCCCCATCCATGTCCCTTTCAGTGCTGGCTTTAGTGTGTCTGCAGCCTGGATCCAGAGCGCCCTGGGGGGCTCCTGAGGCTGCCTTTGCACTCAGGGTGAGGATGCCCAGGAGCCCCTGAGGCCGCAGTGGGGACCAGGGCTGGGGCTTGTGGCCTGGCAGGCGTGGCTCTGGGGGCTGTGACATGCCAGGGCATGGGTCACTGTCACTGCCCTCTGCAGCCCTGGATAGCTCTGTGATGCTCCAGGGACAATGGCAAGAGTGGGGAACTGGCTAGGTTAGGGTCTTGCCTGAGCCATAACCTCTAGGCCAAATGCCCAGCAATAGAGACCCCTGGAGGGCCGAGTGAAGGAAGCAGAGGAGGCTCTTCTGCGGTGTAAAGTGCAGCAAATTCATCAGGAGAGGCGGGGCAAAGGTTCACAGGTGAGAATGCCCAATGGGAACAGATGTTGAAAGAACCCCCAGCACTCCTCTGCATGGGTTTTTAAAATCTTTCAAAACACGGGGTGGACACCATATAGTAACCAATAAGCGACTCTTGGGGTCGGTTTTGAGGGCTACAACAAATCAGAACAAGGGGAAGAGAGAGCTTTGGGATAGGGATTGGATCTTAGGGTGAGGGACAGGGAACTTTCTGGAACAAAGGGTAGGGTTTGGGCTGATGGATGGGGCAAAGGGGCCGGGTTGTCTTGACAGACAGGGAAAATCTGGTGAGGTGGGAGTGGATTCCTTGAGGGACACTTGGGTAGGAGGGCATAACATAGGGGAGAAACTAACTGTAGTAACTCGGGGAACACTTGAACATACCACTATATAACAGAACATTTGACTCAATAAACTAACGCACTGCAACACAGAAATTCAGGCTTTCGGCAGCTGAGAGGTGGCAGTGTTAGAACCCGCAGCAGCTGGTGAAAGCCATCTCTGTCCTTCAGGTTCTTGCTGTGTGGAAGGAGCTGCGAGTTGTGGTGGCTGCACTCCCCCTTTGCTGGGAGGATGATCTGTACCAGGGGAGAGCAGAAAGCTGCCATGGTGAGCAGAACATGCTCAGAGCATTACAGTTCAGAGAATGGCACTGCCATTTCCCACTGAAGGGAAAAAAGCTTGAAAGCATAGAATTCTGTGCAGAACCATTGCACAGATTTTCTCTTCTAGAACATGCCCATTTTTGTCTACTGTAGATGAATACTCTGGGCTTTATAGAATAAATGGGGTTTTTTCCTTAAGGTTTTTGGGAGAACTCTCAAGTTAATTTCTGTTTGTATTTTACATCCAGATTTACATGCATACAGGTTTTATTTAATTATTATTTTTCTTTAGTAAATACTAAGGGAAAAATACCTAAGCATTTTTTAATCCTTTGGGATGTTGTGATTAATATTCTAAGAAAGAAAACCTTGTTGAACAAGTGTGAAAACACAGAGAGAGGGAAAATAGCATAGACATCTTTTAGAACAGGGCATGTAATAAGGACTGCAGAACTGAGTAATTCCTCCAAGGGCAGAATTAGCAAGATATACCACCAAGAGTAACTGCCAAGATACTTCCTTAAATCAAGGGAAATGTGACCTGCAGCCATACGAAGCACAGCCAAAGCAAATGAAAACCTTTGGAAAAGAGGGAATTTTGCCAGTGACATCAGTCTGTCTGGATAACTGAGGGATGCCCATCAATATTGCACTACATTCCTCAATATTTGCAATGTCTTTTCTCCCAATTTCTGTGAAATTAATAAGCTGCAGTTGTTTACCATTAACTTAAGCTCTTAGGGGAATTACCAAGCACCATGTATGTTTTTCTGTAGCTGAGCAGGACTTGAGTTTCCCAAATCTTCTACAAAGCAGAAGGGAATCACACAGTTACTTGTGCTAATGTTAATGAAGGGTTTCATGAAAGCAGGTGAATGAGAGCATTGCATTGTAAAACTTCCACATGCAAGAAAACAGGAGTCCACTTAGAATAAAACATACAAGGCTAGCATAACATCAGAACAGGATAAAATGAAATTGCTAGACAGGAACTGATGCATCAGAAATTAGATGTGTCATTTCTGATACATCTGCATGCATTTGCAAGCTAAAACAGAAAAGGAAGGGCAGAGATTATAAGGAACGAAGATTTTAAAATTGCGCTGTGCAGAAGAGACACACGAACCACCAATGTGAACACAGCTGGGAGATTCAGCTTGGAGATGGATTAGAGTGGAATCCATTCACTGAGGGTTTCTGGTGGACATGAGTGCAAAGACTGAGGAAAAAAGGAAAAAAGTTTAATTTCTGAAAGCTATTTAGATTCCTGGAAGCATTGTCTAGAGATCTAAAAATCTGAAGCCTCAGAGAATCTGAACCTAAAACATCCCCAAATGGATTGATAAGGTATGATGTGCACATCTCTGCTGCTTTCAGAGTCAATGAAATTGACAATGAGTGTCTGGAAATTAGGAATGCCCACCCAGATTTTATCTCCATTACTTTCAGAACACCTTAATAAGGCACTTCCAGAGCTGAACACTGACATTCTCACCCTGCTCTATTTACTTTACATTTGAATACAGGCTGGTAGAAGGAGAAATTGGTCTGTAATTTCTCCCCAAATGACCTGTTGCACTTTCAGGTCAGGGGTAGATGTAGATTCAGCTAATCACTCTCTCTGTCCATGAATATTCCACTAGTGAACTGACATAAAGAACATCCTTGTTCTCTTTTGTACCTTCCTAAATGGTGCCCAATGAACAGGACACTTGCATAAATCTCACAGAAAATCACCAAAATTGCTGAAATTGACACTGAATTCCATGATAAAAGCTTCTGAGGAAAGGCTTGACAGAATCACTGAAGAAACTGAATCTTGGAAGAGAAACACATTTCAGCACAGATTAAGGGGAAAGAAAAAGAAATGCTGTAAAAATTCCAAGTGGAAGGTAAGGAGAAACACAGGAAGCACAGAAAGAACAAGGCCCTGTCAGATGACCTGTGCAAGGTAACTTTGTGCCCCAGCACTGTTAGAGGACATTCCCTGTCATTGGTGCAAGCAGCTGGAGCCATAAATGCTGATTGATTTGGGGGCCACAGTCTTGGTAAGTGCAGAGGTGGTTCAATAACCTGACATGAGGGAGTTCCCTCAGAGCAACTGGGATGCCAGAAAGAAGCGAACAGCTCACCACAGCCTGGCCCGCTCGGCTGCTTTTCCTTCTGACCCTCCTGGGGAGGCTCTGACATTTCCTCTTCCCTGATGGAAGCGCAGCTGCTGCCAAGGGAAACGTCCCCACACTCACTCACTGTTCCCTGTGCTTGCCAGATGTCCCATCTGCTGTCCCTGTCCAGGAGAGCTGCTCTGCTCGGGAGGAGGAGCCGAGGGAGAGCCTGGGAACATCGGCGGCTGCAACCCCTCCTGATCTGGTGCTGTTTATGGATGTGTAGCTAGATTTGGATAGGTACAAGTATAGGGATATTTACATACACTGACTGATATTTGTATAGGGATATTATGTGTGTATATTGTTATATTGATGCGTGTATATTCTCTGTTTACACAGTTGTACAGCTCTGTAGCTGTGCATTTCTATTGCTGGAGTTGTATGGATTTTTTTATTGGTCCATTGATATTTGTGTATTTATAGACAGGTTTGTTATATTTGTATTATATTGTCATGTTATATGTCATGAAATATGTAATGCATGTTTACATCTCTATATTGTTATGCCCATATATGTATTTACTTCTATTTATTATATATGGAGTTGTATAGTTCTACAATTCTATTTATTTAGTTCTGGATCTGAGATTCTTTAGAGAGGGATATTGATGTTTCTGTATTTGTATATGGGCTGTACAGTTGTAGTAATATGTAATAAATTTGATTGTTAAACTTCAATTCAGTAACTTCAACATTTGTGTACAGTGAGTTGTTGCAGACGGTTGCAATAAAGTAACTTTTTTTCACTCAAGTTGATATCTGTATATATTTACATAGCACAATTCTCAGAATAAATTAGATTTTATTCATAAATTGATATTTCTATGTTTCCATATTGGTAGCTAGCACAGATGTTGTAATTTAAAATAAATTTCATTTTTAAACATAAGTTAATGTTTGTGTATTTGTACATTAGTAGTGCGGGTGTAGCTATCTGCAATAAATGCAATGTTTCAACTGAAGTAAGTGTAGATTTGTGCTACCCAAAGCCATGAGCAGATGTAAATGCTGGAGGATTTTGGCCGTGCCAATCTCCGGCCATGCCCGGCACATGCCCCACCTGCACTCGGGCTGGGCAGGGGAAGCGCAGATTTGGGCTGGCAGCAGAGCCCCACGTTGGCTCAGAACTCGCTGCAGAGGCTGCTGAGAAAACTCCGGGGCTCCATGGGCACAGAATCCAAGCAGGAGCCACCCGGGGAGGACAAATCCCTCATCCCACGGGCAGCTCTTTAGGAAAGGGCTCCAAGTGTCCCCCTGAAGCTCATCCCAGAGAGCAGAAGCCAGCAGGGATCCTGAGCCAGCTCTGCTGCCTTTGGCAGCACTTTGGCAAAAGAGCTGCAGCAAGGGGGAGGCAGCAGCGACTGTGACTGCTGCAGGCTGGGGATGAAGGGAGGGCCATGGACACAAGTGCTGAGATGCCCCAAAATCCAGAGGGAGGCTGGAGAGCTGGGAATCAACTTGGCATTTCAGTGCCAAGCTCTCACAGGCACTGAAATGATGGAATCCCTTTGTGTGAAGTGACCTGGAAGAACTGACAGGGAGTTGCTGCTAGGATCAGCAGTAGCAGAAAGCAAAAATGTACAAACACTAGGAGATCATCTAATATCCCCCACAAGCAAAGGCTTCAAAAATGATCTCATATATTTAGAATAGAATAGAATAGAATAGAAATCAAAATATATAATATATAATATGCATGAAATTTAATGTACATGTATTTTTGGACAATTTTATTTTTTGATATATATTTTCATTTAAGATATATATTTGAAATAGTCTTTCAGCTTGGGAGAGTGAAGATTTACAACAGTGCAAAACCATCTGCCCACAGAGCAGTCAGCCCCCGGGTGTGTGCATGCACACCCACCCACTGTGCCTGCTCTTCTCAGCATCTCAGGGCTGCTGTTTGCACACAATTGGGATGAATTTAACTCAACCGAGCCACAAGTGGGGTGTCCAGCTTGTCATGAACACTCATGTAGCAACGAACAACACAGAGCTCTCAAATCACATTATCACAGGTCATTTCATTCCTGCTGGGCACTGCGGAACTCTTAAAAGACACAGAAAAGGGGTGGAAAACATTGGCATCATGCTACTGCTGGTGTCCTCCTGGAGAAAAATCTCTTGGGTTTCTTTAGGTGGTAGCTTTCCAAAAACTAGGAAAACTGCTGAGCACTGGTAGCCCAATTGTGAATGGTTTTCTTGACTTGGCAAAGCTGGGGTGTTAACAATGGACTCCATCCTTGGTCCAAATCACCTGCCCTCACCTGCAGACAAAAGCACCACCACCACCAGCAGCAGCTACATCAGTCAGTTTTCTCAGAAAGCTGTGTTAAATTTGGGAGAGGAAAGGAAAACACATCAGACACTGTGGATTAATGACAAGACTCCGAGGAACAGTTCCAAAGCAAAGGGCAGCAGCTTCTCTCTGGGCCACTCCTTGTGCCCCAAGGCAGCCGGGCTGCCCTGGCTGCCCAGGACCCTGCGCCCCGCGGGCTCTGCAGAGCTGCACAGCGGGGAGGCAGCTTCGGGCACCTCAGCCCCTGGGCAGGAGGGGCTGCTTGCTCTGCAGGGCTGCCTGTGGGCAAAAGCAGGGTGCTGGCCTTGTGCTCTTGGCCCCAGCCTGGCCTTGCAGGGCTAATCCTGTTCCCTGTCTCAAATGTGCTAAGGACAGACTTGTTTGTTTCCAGCTCTGCACAGGTGTGATTTGCACCACAAAATACTGAAGGACTAAGGCCTGAACAACAGACCCTGACTGAAGCCTCAACAACAGGACCTGAGCCAAAGCTGCCCTCTAGATGACCTTCCCAACCCAATCTTCTATGTACCTGCTCCTTAACCAAGTGTTACTATCAAAAGGATTGTTACATGCATTCACTGGTGAAACACGTCTTCACCTTTCTGCATGAGGAAAATGGACAAGGCCACACCTGGCCTTGGTTCCTCCTTGAGCCCTGGGCAGGCTCGGGGAGAAAACCAAGAGGAGAATGACACCAGCTGTGCCCCAGCAGAAGCTCTGGCACATTGCTCGTCCAGCACGTTCAGAGCCGGTCTGCTCTCACAGCGCACTCGGGAGCCTCGTGGCCACCAAAGGTGGAGGCACCGCAGGATTTCCCGGTTCCCGGCCGTGGCTCTGCAGGGCTGGGCTGGGACAGCTTCCCCCAGCTGATGTGCAGCTCTGCATGAAGGGGAAACCATTGGGGTACCTGCTGATGGATCTTCCTTAATCACCAGAGGCACCCATTTGTAATAATGCTGAGGTGCATTGCTTAGCTTATCCTTTCCTGACTCTTTTTTGCACTTTTGCATTACAGTAAATTACACTGTTCCTTCAGCTGGTGTCGGTGTCTGCATCTCTGACCCTCTCCACCATTAAAACAAACACACAGCCAGTTTAGCATGAGATCTGCCTCTCTGCCAGCCCATCTCTTGGCAAACACCGCTGGTGGCCATCTCCACAAATGAAATTCCCACTTTGCAATTTCCTTTGCTGCAGGCAGGTGAGAAAAGGAGCCACTCCCAGCTCTGGACACCTCCAGAAACCAGCTGCTTTCAGCAGTCAATACCCTGAAATATCAACCTCCTTCCTTAACCTGCCACAGGGAGCTCCGACCAAGAGGCCTTTTGTCCGAGGATACCCACAGAAGAGCTGGAGAAGGGAGCAGTTTGAAACACAGCTGCTTCAGAGTTTAAATCTGTCTTTATCAAATGAGCACACACCAACCTGTCCCAAAGGAAAAGGAGGCAGGAAAGAGAAGCTCCTCTCCCACATCAGCAAACTCTGTGCTTCCTTCTGTTCCAGCTGGAGAGTGGAGGCCATGGGCTGCCCCTCACTTTGGGAAGGCGCCCTGGGAATTGGCCTGATCTGGGAGGGGAGCAAAGGAATTCCCCAAAAAGTAGGAAAAGATTCTTTGGAAGCATTAGATTATGACAATATTTCTGGAGGAAAGCAAAAAAAAAAAAAAAAAAAAAAAGGTAATTGCAGTAATTCAAGAAGTTCGCAGAATGAAATTTGTTCGCCAATGCACCAACCCCAAAGTCTCTGTGGTGTGTCAGGAAGATCAGGAATGTAGAGAGCATTTTGAGCAGACACTGGATAGAAGCAAGCTGCACAACCTTGCATACGTGCCTTAGAGCAGAAACATGCTGTCCTTGGGCAAATAATATAAAGAAGTTTGCCAAGATGTACCCCAGGAAAAGAGATGTGAAGCAAGATGTTCTAAGGATGTGAAGAGAGGATATGGGGCAGAATGTTCTGCTGACACTTTTGCCAATCTATGTACCTGACCAAAGATATGTTAGCTCTTTGTCCTACACATAACACTTTGTAACCAGTTATATGTATTCACCCGGTGCTGAACCCTGCATTACCATATAAATGTACCCTGAGATTTGCAATGAACTAAGCACTGATCATTACCTCCATGAAGATTGATCTCTGCCTGCGGAGGGCTCCTTTCTCTATTACCCCTCTCCTTTTCCACGTCTCTCTCCCGTATACCTTATTTCTCTATCTGGCATCCATATACTTTCTTTCTTTACAGGAATGAACCTTCAAGACTTGGATAAACACCACTGGTGTCCGTCCCCCAGAGCATGAGCAGCTCCCCAGCAAGACTTCAAGACTAAGGGACAAAGCTTCCCCCCTCAGCTCTCCACAGCAGCTCTAGGGAGTCTCTCTCCATTGCAAGATCTCCTTTGTCAGTCTACAGTGACAAGAGTTGGCTGCAGGAGGCATTTGCATTGGAGCTGTCCCCAGATGGGAGGAAGAAAAAGAAGAGGTGATTCCTGAGGAAAGAAAAAGGCAACACCATTTGGGAAGACACCAGTGTGAGTTTGCTACAACTCTAAGCCAAAAATCCCATGAAGAAAGCAATATCCATCCATGGGGCAGCGCTTTGGCTTTGATATCAATGCTGACAAAATTGCTTCCCATTCCTGCTGCCGTAGCTCCAGTTCAGTAGAAATGTGCCACCTCTGCCAAAGACAGGCAGACATGGTGAGATAAAACCAGCTAGTCTGCTGAAAAGGAGTCCAAATGAATGTTTTCTAACTCCCCCTTTGCCTCCTCTCTGCAGCCAAGACAGAGCAATGTCCTTCCTCTCTGTCCCCAATGGTGACCCAGGCATGGGATGCAGTGTGGGGACAGAGCCTGTCACTGCTCCCAGTGCCCTGCCCTGCTCTTCCCTGCCTGCCTTGCCCTTCCCTGTCCTGCGGGATCCTGCTGTGCTGTGCCAAGCCGAGCCGAGCCCGGCCAGCGGTCATGCATTTTGGGAATGACCCTCCCCTGTGCCGCACGTAATGAACATAACACCTTCTAACTTTGACTAGTTAGAGAGTCTTTGTCCCTGATTTTCAGTTTTAACAATTCAGGGAGCTTTTGTTTTCCCTGACAGTACAGTTGCTGCCAAGGGAAACACACCCAAAGACCAAAAGTGACCCAGCCTTCCCTTTGCTTCCCTTTTCCTTCCCTCACTGCTACACAGCGCTCTCATACCAGGACCTCAGTGCTGCCTCACCTGAGGATTTAGAGCTGCCTCCAGGCCCTTCCAGGCTAAGTGCAGGTGCTCAGGGCTCTGAGGTTTCCTAGCTTCTTGGGAGAAGGTGTTTGCTTCATCTGGACTTCTTGGGGTTTCACTGGAGGAGCCAGGCACAGGGAAATTTCATCTCCACTGTGAGCTCTTCATTCTGCTTGTTCCCATGAAGCTCAAATGCCAACCTGAGCTCATCATTCCTCTGGTTCCCGTAGACCATCACAGCCCTTCCATGGCCTCTCCAGACAGGAGCAGCTGCACATCTTCAGAGCAGCAGTTGCCAGCCCGCATCCCATCAGGGAGGGAAAGAGTTTCTACCCTTGCTTTCCAAGCAGGTCCTGGTTAATGATCTTCAAAATGTTTTCCTGCAGTGCTGTATCATGGGTAGATCTCAAGTGAGAATCAGGTAGAAAGGGTCAAGTCGCCTAGGAAGGGGGACCTTGATAACAGAAAGATTCTCTGCCTGATTTTCGTGTCCTTACTGCAGATTTGGAGGGTGTTCTGGGCATTTTGCAGACAGCCTCTCTGTAGGGGTACAAGGGCAAGGTGGAAGATATTGCCTAACAAGTGGTCAGTGTTAGGTGCACTCTCCTCTTTCTTTGAATGAAGCCAAACTAGGACTCTGATAGGATATTGCAGATGTTTAAGACTGTCTGCCCTGCAAATCAAGCCGTGCCATTTGACGCTGGCAGGGGCTATGTAGAAATCCCGAGCGGGCCGGGGCTGCTGAGGAACGCGCCTCGAGCTGTTTGTTTTCCAGCATCACTCTCATTACGTGGTTATGACAATGGGAAGATGCCAGCAGCTCACATCCCAGGCAGCAGACCAGGAACTTAATGTTAAAACTTACTTTAAAAGTTTTTTGACCAATCACACAAAGCAAAAGCATATTGACAGTAGTTGGATCCAATCACTATAAGCACAGGTACCTTTGGTTAAAACAGTGCTTGTTTATTTTGAAGACAATACCTACCAGTAAGCCTTAAAACACAATGCAGTGAGCTGCATTATTAAGCTTCAACCTTCCCAATATCTTGCTAGATAAACTTTTCTGTAGCTTGGAGATTTATTCTAGACCAGCGTTAATACACAGACCATTGTTCTATTTGTCCTTGCTTTTCTGCAGTTTAAATAAGTTTTCTGCTGACCTATCTGACGGCTGCTGCTTGGCTCTAATCACAGTTCTGCTGTATCTGAGACCTGCCTTTTGCAGCTTTCCCAAAACTCTCTAATTTTGTGGATTCCCTCAGAGGACTCAGTGTGAGAGCCTCTGGAGAAGCGTGGAGGGCAGGGCTCAGGCAGGCTGTGCCAGTGCAGGATTTGAACTCAAGGCACCAGGAAGCACCAAGGCTGCAGACAGGAACTCAAGCCTTCTCATCTCCCTCCCTGCCAGAGGCAGGCTCAGAGCAGCCATCTCACCCCTCTCTAAACCAGTGGGGGCTCTGTCCTTACCAGGCTCCTCGGGCTCCTGGGGATTGTTCCCACAGCTCTCGGTGCCAGGCAAAGCTCCCTCTGCTGCAGCTCTGTCCACAGGCTCCCCTCCTGAGGACTCAGGGGCAACATTAATATTCCCCTTGAAAGAGAAACAGAAAGGAAGAAACCCTTCTCACCACTTAGACAAAACACCTGGTCCAACAACTCCATGGCTCACACACTTAATCCCTTGTTCCTAACAAGAACTCTGGGCCCCAAAGCCCTTCAACAGTCAGAAAAAATTGACTTCTCAAACACAGTCCAAAAGCTGTCAAAGCTGACAGTGACAGTGTTGAACATGGGGGTGACACTGAACACATGGAATGGCTGCTAAGGAAATCAATTGCTGCTCTGTTCTGTAAGGTTGCATGTCTGACAGCACTAACATCAGTCCTCATGTCACTAATTGCAATGGAAGTAGCACTGTCTTCTTTCTTCAGCCAACACCCCAATCGGTATCATGGTTTCAATGCCTCACCCAAGGCAAGTTGATGTAGAAATAAATTCAATGTACCTCATTTTGCAGGGCCCTAGGGTCTGAAATTGCTATTACAGTTTTCTTTATAATGATGGGCAAATCTTTTTTCTCTGTGTTTTCTCTTGATGGCTTTTTTAACGTTAGGTGCTATCACAGTGAGTTGTCTGATGCTACATGGGCCACCTTTAATTTTTGAGGGAATGTCCTGCCAGGCTCTATCTCCACAAATGAGCCAATATTCTGTTGCTAATTGATGTGGGGACTCATCTAGGTCATCTACTCGTCAGCAGTTTCACCCTTAGGGGGCACTGGGCTACTGCAATTGCACCACAAACTGGAGTATCTGTCCTCAGGATGATGGGGAGTAACATTCAACTGTGGATCTCCCTGGTACTGAAACTCAGAACAAAATTCCATCACCAATGAACCAAGAATTCCAATTCTTGAGGTTCAGAAAGTGCTTTAAGAAGATCAGGGGCCCAGTGATGTCAGCTGGTTATGGGATTGGTCTCGTTGGCAGCCTCACACCAATATTTGTCATGACTGGGTATTGGCTGCTCCTTGGCTGGCACAGGCACACCAACCAGACGTGTTGCAAAGGATTTGTCTGGGCTGAAATGGGTCAAACACACGGTGTCTGAGCCTGCTGACTTGGCTAAAGCAAGGCAAACCTTCGTTTTTGGTTGATCTACAGGCATGTATGCATGCAAAAGCAAGCAAGCAAAACCAACAAGTTCCAGTATATCATATGATCAAGCTCCATGTTCCTGTTCAGCTGTTTTTTGGCAAAAGCTTCCCCATCTATTTCAGTTCTCAAGCAAATCTTTTAGCGCTTGTTCAGGGACTGGCCAACTATAGGGCACTAAACTGTCCCTCTAACCTTCAATTTTTACAAATTTGGATATCTTAGAATTCTTTGGAACACAATGGACACCACGCTTTTGCTGAAAGAGCTCTATGATACAAACCATTTTCCCAGTCCAAAAATCAACATCAAACTCCAGAATTGTAGCTTTCACAGGTTGAACGGGGAACGTCTGGCATGCACCGTAGCTTCTCCGTGCGGCTCACGTCTGCGTGCTCATTTCCCTGCTGGTGGAATTGTCGGTGTGCTCTTGTGTATGAGACGGTTTCACATCCTTCACCAGGAGCCACTTAGGTCCGGCACCTGTGCAAATACAAGCATACCCTTTGCCCCAAGTGATTAGTGGAAATGGTCCTTCAGTTTGTCCTAACTCAAGGTTTCTGATCAAAACTGAAGGATTTTCTTTCAATTTTTCCTGTGTGCTGTTTGAAAAGTGCCTAAAAATTGGAGGATTAGTTCCTGCAAATGAGCTATTAAAAACATAAAGACATAGAAAGCTTTGCTCAACCTCATCTGGGGTGTTGCTTGGGCCACTCCCCATTTTCTTGTTGTAGAATGGTTTTAGAGTGTGGTGCGTCCTTTCAACAATTGCCTGACCTGTGTAGGAATAGGGAATTCCAAAATGTGGCGAACACTGAAGTCCATCAAAAATGTGGCCAATTTTTGAGCTGTGTATGTGGGACCATTTGTCAGTTTTCATCTCGTGGGGGATCAGTTTGGCGAGCTCTGGGCCCAGTGACACTGACAAGGACAAAAGCAAAAGACGAGAGGCGCTCTCTCTTCCCGGGACCAAAGTCCCACAGCTTTAATGGAGAACAGCTCCAGGAGAGAAAGGGAGTGTCCAGGAAAGGAAAGAGGATGTCCAGGGGAGGCAAGAGAGTGTCCTCCTCGTGGCAGGAGACTGTAAATGCTCGGAGAGGGGGGCAGTAGAAAGGAACTGCCATAGTTCAGCATAATAAATCACCACACTGTAGTTTTCTGCATAAATTGCTGCACTTGTTGAAAACAAAATCCTGAAATCTCCCCAAACACAACCGTGCAGTCCCAAATGACCACAGTGTGGGAGAAAAACCACTCAACCCCCCTGTATACCCAAGCACCAGGTGTCACAGGGAGTACCAATCCCTGCAACTAGAAAGTCCACACACACAGGCTCACCGGGAAGGGAATATCTCTTTATGAGGGGACAGAGAGCTCACTCTTCTCAACACAACACACACCATACACCACATCGGCATCCACCCACATCATCTTCCTCAAACATTCACACACTGAAAATACAACCACAACTACAACACAAAGGAAAAACAGCAGCAATAAAACAGGATTTGCTCAATTCACCCCCAGAATTCCTAGCAGGTCCTTATTGACACAGCAAATCCTTTCTGCCATCAGCCAGACCCAAGCCCAAACTGCACAGGCGTACGTCGTGCACAGGACATCTCTGTGTGACTTGTGAACAGCCCTTCCCCTGCATACGCCTTACGGGTTACTTTATACAGAGTTAAAGGTTCCTTTCTCCACAGTGCCAGCAGTCTTGTCTGTCCCCCACGAGGAGCAGCCGAGAGCGGAGGTGCCTCCAGGAAAGGAATGTCCTGGCAGCGCCCAGAGACGTCCAGAGCCCGGATGTTCTTGCTGGAGCAGGGAAGCGTTCCTGCCGCGGTCAGCAAATGAGGTGTGGAATAGAACTCCCCACAGTTAAAGGTAGGAGGTGGTGTGTTTATTACAGCCAGGCACACGAGGAGTTGTCTCCTAAAGACATGCGTGAAGAACCACTGGCTCTCTCTCTCATCTCTACTCATCTAAAATATCTTACACATTCATATAAATCCCAAAAAACCTAACACATATTCATTAGATAACACTGCCTACCCTCCTTTGAATTAAAATGTATTATAATTGAGTCCAAAGTTCCTTCACATTTCTGCAGTCTTTCACTTCAAATGGGTTGGTGGGTTTTAAAGTAGGGAATGGTCTCCTTCTGATGAAGGCCAAGACGTCTTCCTCAATTTGACCTCTTTCCTTATGATGTGTTGGCAGGCTTTCACACCCCTTGGCTATAGTTGTAGTTTCGGGGCCCAGGTGCAGGCTACGGTCCTCTTCTTTGTCACAAAGAAATCCGCATCCCATCCCGCTTCTTTAAACATAGTAAAGACAGGCAAGTGACATATTACCCTAGCCTTAACTACCTTATCTGATAAAAATTAATTATCCCTTCTTATTTCTACTCTTCTTGCTATACTCTTTCCCCCTAACTAAATCTTGCTAAAATTTTAAATCTTCCAGTTCTTTTAAATCCTGGATTCATGGCCTCATCTCACACACCAGCCATGGGTGAGCCGATGCTGTAACTGGGAAATTCCACTCCTGAGCAGGAGATCCCAGGCCTGGTTCTGAGCTGGAAGGGTGAGAAGGATGAGATGCACGTGGTTTTGCTCCAGGGGATGTCCTGAAAGTGCACTGCCCACCTGCCCCTGCTGCCGAGCACCACGCTCCACCTCCTTCTCCTGCTCAGCAGATTTTTAGGAATCCAGGGCTTGGTATGTATTATTTGCTACTGCAACAAATAGAAAGAATTTGCTTTGCAAGCCCAGTTTTGTCCTGGCTTATTTTCTGCATGGGCCTCCTCCTGAACCTGGGGCAATGACCAGTAGGGACCTACAGGACACTCCTGTTCTCTTGTCAGTAAATTCGGAGAAGTGATTTAAGTATCAAGAAGTCAATAAGTATCAATCAATAAATGAAATCATTTGGGGGAATATTTAGCCTGTGAGTTTCAGCAAAGTATTGAATATGTCTTAGATCCATGGATACAAACTAGTAAGTGAGATTGCTGGGTGTGCACGTGTTAGGGAAGTGATTCCCCACACACCCAGTGCTGAGATCAAGGATTGCCTCTCTTCTAACCCTGAGCTGGCAGCAGGAATTGGGCCTTGCTTGGTAACGTTCATTTTGAAGACTTCTGTTGAGCAGGTAAGAATGGTGAAAATGTAATCTTTTCCAGTTGTTTTCCTTTGGTTTACCTGTTTGAGGGTTAAAATTGTGTGCTGCAGGTGTGCTGGGTGTGTGCAGAGCAGTGCAGCCCCAGAAACCCCTTGGCTTGCCCACAGGTTGTCATGCCTTGTTGCCAGGTGTGCCCAGCTGTGGCAGGAGAAGGAGCCCGCAGCGCAGTGGGCACCGTGCCCTGCCCAGCCGGGGCTCTCTGGCACAGAGCAGCAGCAGCGCCAGCACCGTTCAACCCGCTCCTGCCTTGGCTTCCCCTGGCACACAGAAGCCTCTGGAAATCAGCGCCGCCAGTGGCGTTCCCAGCTGGGAGCAGCTGCTGCTGGCGGGCAGATGCTGCCAGTTCCACTGCTGCCAAAGGGGAAGAGAGGCAGAGATGTACACGCACCGGAGCCCTGGGCATGTCCAATAAAGGTGCAAATATGTGGGGAGATTTGTTAGGAAGCATTTCAGCTGTGATGCCAACAGTGGCTTCTCTCCTGGTTCTGTGTGTTCTGGACAAGTAATGCAATGGTTGGCTCTGACAATTAAGAAGCAGATGTTATGTGGATGTTCACATGAGTAGTGATTATATTGTAATATATCCTCCCATAGTCCTCTTTCCCGTCCCCCTTGTAACAGCCTGGGCAGTCAGGGCATTTGGGGAGGGCTGGCTTGTGACCAGCAGGCAGGGTGTAACAACACCTGACCTCCAGTCGGGATGCAGGAAAGTAATCTCCACCCATGGGCAGCAGAGAAAGAGCTGACTGGCAAAACTTTTGGAGGGGCTGAGGGTATAAAAGGCAGAGCATCCTTTTTGCAGATGAGCACATGGCTGCTAATCACAGAGACTCCCAATGATGCGACTTTTCCTTATTCAGTCCTTTGTTAAGGTTTACTAAACCTTTAAAATTTTAAAAGTGAGAGTCATTTCTCACACGTGCAAAGCTGTGGGCCATTATCTTGGTCTGGTTTCCTTTGCTTGTGTCCCATCTGAGTGCTCAGTTGGGGTACAGGCTGTAGGTGCTTGGGGCACTCCTGGAGTTCCTCTTGGATCCCCTGAACAACAGGGTTTGGCCCATGAGGGGAATTTTCGGTGCTTTGTGACAGATGAGAATTTCCCAGGCTCTTTTGTGTTTTCTGTAGGGAAGGTTGGTTATTGCTTTGCATAAAGACCAACACAGAGCTGTCCCTTTGTGATGTCAGGGCATGGTTGTGCCGTCGTCATAGTGGCATCAGAAGGTTGCCTTGGTGCACGGAAGGCCTGAGTGTCAGAGCAGCCCTAGGCCTTGCTCAGATCAGGAGAACCTTCCTGGTCAAAGCATCTGTCAGTAGGCAGCTGCCCACTGACACGAGGCTTGTTTTTTAGCGTTTAGAAAAATTGCAGATATGACAATAATTAACCATCTGGCCACTGCAGCTTTTGCTGCATATGGGATTACTTATTCCATTTATTATTTCACAAATTTTGCACGTAAGTAGAGGTTTCCCTTCTGCTTAGCTTAGGGTGTAACCTAACCTGGCTTTTGTATGTCTTCCTGCTCTTCCTTGGGGGCTGAGTTTCTGATTTTGAAACAGAAAGAGCATTAGGATGCCTCTGCTTTGGTAAAGCTCCTATCAAGAGGTTCAGCTAAAAAGGGGGTGTCTGTAGCCACAGGGGCAGCATTTGCAGGGGAACCTGCAGGGCTTGCGTTCCCTGCACGGGAGAGTCTGTGGCAGCAGAGTCTGTCATTTCCTCAGGTTGCTGGGAGAAGCAAGACACCTTTGAAAATGTAGACTGGCAGACCTTCTTTAAGGCTTTCCAAAAACTCTGCAGTTGTTCCCAGAATTCCGAGAAAGCTTCTTTCTTTTTAAATTTTGTCATGAAAGGATTTGACTAACTTGACCTTTTACTAAATGCTAAAATAGTTGTTCCCTTTGAAAGGAAGTGCTGCTGTGCTTTTCCACAATAGAACTGCGCCACCTCTGGGGGATTTTGGGGAAGCTTTTCTGGGCAACGGTTTCCTGCAAGTTAATCAGAATCAGTGCATGACACTGAGTGAAAAAAAAAGAGTACCTGAAGGAGAAGATTTCAGAAGCTGTCTTATGTGTTTGGTAGAACAGGAGCATTGAGTGCTAAAAACACTTTGCATTTGCTTGATCATATTTGTATTCATTTCCTGGCTAAACTGGCTGCAGTGTAGGCACAACCAAGAATATTGTCCTGGTCTCTTGCTGGCTGGTGTGAATGAGATGTGTCTCCTGGAGGGATGTTGTGAAATGGGAAATCATCTCTGTTTGGGCTGACTTGTTCTGTGGGATTCAGCAGCCCAGGCAGTTTTCTGACAGCATCTGGTTCATTTTCCCTTCCCACTACAGGACACCTGAAGCGTGTATTCAGCAGCGCTGAAGATCCTGAGGTGAGTGAGAAAGGAACATTTCATGTTCCTGGTGTTTAAGACTTGTAGAGCAAGCTGAGAGCTTGGCCAGTAGCAGTAGACTGTAGAGGGCCAGCTAGGAAGGCCGAAAGAAAAACCATATTCATGCCTGTAACAAAAATAATAAAGGCAGAGATAGATATTTTTAAATTTCCTTCTCAGAGTTTGAAGAACTAAAAACCTAGTTTTGAAAAGAGAACGATGCTTGCCGACAGCAGATAGGGAAAATTTAATGAAGAGCAATTTCCTGTACAGTTGAATTAGATAATTTTAATTTAAAGAGAGGGACTTAGAATGCTATTCCTATCAAACTTGATGATATCTACTTGGAACATGAGGTGGTAGAACAGGAAGGCCATCTTGCAACGGTGCCTGCTGTATCTGAAGTGCAATGGGCACCTTTGTGGCTGGGGAGCTGCGTGGGCCCAAAGGACGCAGGGCTGGCGGCCGTGAGCAGCTGGAGATGAGGCAGCGTGGGGCCAGGGGGCCCAGAAGGCCAAGGGCACGGTGGCTGTGCCAGCAGCAGTGGGGCAGCAGGAGCAGGGCAGGGAGCGTGGCCCTGTGCTGGGCAGCGCTGCGGCCACAGCTGGAGTGCTGTGTGCAGCTGTGGGCCCTGGGAAGCAGAAAGTCATGGAGGGGCTGCAGCGTGGGCACAGAGGGACAGGGGAGCTGGGCAAGGGGTGCAGCACAAGGCCAGGGAGGAGGTGCTGAGGGAGCTTTAGCCTGGACAATGGGGGCTCATGAGGGACCTTCAGGCAGACTGCCATTGATCCCTGCCTTGGATCCATAGAGCCAATGCTCAGCACGAGGGCTGTTTGCCTGCCAAACATCCCTTCACTGCATCCAAGTGCTTTAGACACTGGTGTGGGTAACGCTTTCATATTTTGTTGATTTGTTTGTTTGCTAGAAGGAGAAGCCTTGTGCAATTTCTCCTTCTCCAGGGAGCAAGGGAGCTTTTTTCTCAGTCTTTCCTACCCTTTTACAGCACTGGCAGAAATTCTGCTAGAATTTCAGTTTTCAAGGGGGCAGTTCTGGACAATGCAGTATTTTTGCACAAGAACACATCGTTTGGGGCAGGGATGTTGGTGCAGAACGAGCTGTTCTGGTGCCAGACCAGCCAGTAGGGCTTGCCCATCCTTTTCACGTAAACGGCTCCCGTGTCTTTTGGCTGCCCAGGGAATCAGTGTGTGTTGTGTTTGGGAACTGAGTAGGAAATCAATGCCCTTGCATTCCAGCTGGTGCTCAGAGATTAGAGGAGCTGAGAGGGGCTGGGCTGCATTTCTGATTCCAGCCACTTCAGCACCATCAGTGTGGGCGAGTCCAAGCAAAGAACTTGCCCGAGCACAGATGCACAAAGAGAGCCGTTCCCAGTGCAATGCTCTGGGTCTGATTGCATTCCTTAAGGACCGACATGCTCCAGATTCCCCAAGAGTGTGGGTTACTGAAGCAACAGGAGAGCAAGTTCAGGATGGCTGCTGGTTGGGGCACTGCTGCCGAGTGCTGATGTGTGTAGCGACAGAAAGGACAGGATTGATTCAGGGTGACCCCCACGTGGCGAAAAATGTGCTTTCACTCTATGATTTAGAAGTTTAAACAAATGCTTTATTAAGCTATGTTATATTACACTAGTACTATATTAAAACTATACTAAAGAGATATTATACTGAAAACATACGAAAGAAAAACTCGTGACTGTCTCCACACAGCCTTTTATCTAATTATCTAATCAGTCTAAACAACTATCTCTAAAATCCAATTAACAAATCACTTTCTGTAAACAATCACTATAACACATTCTTCATGTACTCAAAAACAAGAACAGCAAGTAGGGATAATAATTGTTTTCTCTCCTTCTATGAGTTTCTCACTACCTTCCCTTAGAAAAAACCTAGGAGAGAGAATTATATCTCTCTCCATTCAAAGAATGTAAATACTACAGCACAGTAAAGAGAGATGATAAAAGTGAGATCTGTCTATCTATCGATTTTAATCTTCCTGGCTCTGCTCCAAAGCAGTGGAAGATGCAAAGGCATCTATTCAGGAGAGAAGTAGAGACAAGTTCCATTGACTGATCCTGAGCAGGCAGAGATGTTTCCCCCTCCAGAGATGGTTGCTTTTTCCCCTCATGTTTTCCTACTCCAGCCTTTTCTGACCTGAAGCCTTCATTTGTCCTTTAAATTTTTGCATGTCTTAAGGGAATGGAACTATCCCATGCTGTAGCTGGGGTCTGGTGACACTGCTCATACATGCCATGCCATACATGGCACATGGTTTCCTTCACTGGCATCCCCAGGGCTGTGTAAGTGCATTCGTTAATGGGGCCTTATGAGAAACTCTGTTACTGCTGGTCAGAATTCTCCGTTGACAAAAGAGGGAGAAGAAACACCTTGGTCCTCCTCCATATACTGAGGTGGCCATAGAGGTTCTCTGACTTCCATCAGAGACCTTTGCATGCATCCTTATCTCCTGAATGACCCGGTTTTCTAACAAGAGTGTGGATGTCAGGAAGGAGGAATGCTGGTGCAGGCCTGAAGAGAAGGTGAACTCCAGAAGTGTCTCTCACAAGGAGTGAGCTCACCCAGGAAGTCCCTGCAGAGCCAGGATGGAGCTGTGGCACAGGGCGGGGAGTCAGTCACTACTGAAAGACAAACAGGACACGGCGGAAGCAGAGGGAGGCCCTCACCAGACCCTTGAGAAATGCCACCCCTTCCCTGTCAGCTGCCTGAGAGGCTGCTGGAGCTTCAGTCCCAGATGGCCCCTGATTGTAGGGCCAGGGTCACTTTGGAATCTGTGCCTCCCCTCGGGCAGAGAACGACCCAGGAGAGCAGCAGCACAGTGCTTTGGGAACGTGTGAGCCCAGCAGTCTGTGAGTCTTGGCCCACAAAGGGCGTATGGGAAGTTGAAACCCATCTTCTCTTGCTTTCTGTGCAGGTGCTTCTAGAGAAAGAGCAGGAGCACACTGCCTCATCTGAGCTGCCATGCCAGACTCAGGGAGAGCTGTTCCCAGCCCGAGGGCAGGAAGAGCAGCTCAGGCAGCAGGTGGAAGAGCCACAGGAGAATGGCCAGGTAAGCCTGACTGGCCAGGCCACAGAGGGAAGGGCAGGGAGAGGGGCATAAACCAGAGCTCTTGGGACTGAGGAGGCCAGGAGTCCCACAGGCAATGGAGGCACAGAGCCTTGCAATCTGCAGAGATCAGCCCTGGGACAGGAGGTTTGCAATGGAGGCAGATGTGGGGAGGGAAGCAGAAAGAAGGGGCTGAATAAATGTGATTTTGAGGCTGCAAGAGGAAAAAAGCTGAGCCTGATGGCAGCTCTCAGTCCCTTGCTCTGCTTTTGTGTGTACAGAACATCAAGGCAGAGCCACAAGCAGAGCTGCCCGAAGCTCAGAGTGACATCATGGCAGTGAAGAGAAAGAACAAGGAAGACATGGGAAGAATTCAAGAGGAGAATCTCCATCAGCAGAGGGGCGATCATCAAAACCAGGTGAGTGAAAGAGTGGCAGCCACTCCACTCATGATATGTCCTCTCTTTTGTTTATTAGAGAACATGAAGGAACAGCTGGATGCAGAGCTTCAGACAGCTCACAGTATGATCAAGGCAAGGCATAGGCAGCTGGAGGAAGAAATGAAAATCATCAGAGAGAAACTTAATCACTTCCGTCAGTCTCTGCAAAACCAAGTGAGTGAAAGAGGGATGCAGCCACTGCAGTCACCAGTCTGGTGGTTTCTGCCCTTCTTGCCTTTCCAGTGCAGAGCAGCAGGGAGTGGGGCCATGCCTCTGAGTGCCATGCTGCTGTAGTGTGTGTATCACAGTCACTCTGAAGGACATTTCCCGGTGTGCTGAATCTCAACATCTGCCCTGGACAGTGAAACTTGTCCTTTGGCCTTTTGGTCAGCAGTCATCCAAATTGATTCCTGCTGGCCTGTTCCTGCTCTCCTTTTTTCTTGAGGTGTTTTTACAGTGGAACTTGGTGACCCAGATGGAGGATTGAAACAAGCTGTTGTATCCCCTGTCAGTCTGTTCTTTGCCTTTCCTCACAGTCGATGACTCCTGGCTGACAGGGACAAGCTGTAGTGTCTGACTGCTTTGTTCTGTTTGACTTGAGGTGCAAGTGTTGACATCTCACCGGGCAGCCTGCGAAGACTTGCAGGGAATGTGTGGCAATGAAGAACCCCAAGTTAGGAGTGAGGCACAGGAACAGTGCCCACCAGAAATGCTCCAGGTCCAGCACATCATGGGCTCTGAACCTGCTGCTGCAGCAGCATCACCTCGAGGAAGCCCTTCTGTGAAACCTGGGAACTCAGGCTGGGGCACATCCTGGGAACAGGAGATTGAGGAGGAGTACCTGGAGCTGCTGGGTACGTCTGGGGTGTTTCTTATCTGAGGGACAGTGTGTTGTGTGCAGGTGTCAGCAGGGCTGTACCAAATGCTCCTCCTGAGCTCGGTGTCACAGGGCCATTTAGGACTCCCCAGAGGCAGTGCTGTGCTCCGAGGCAGCGAGAGAGCTCTGGGTGTTCCTGCTGCCTCTGAGGGCACCTGGGACTGGCTTGGGTTTGCCTGAGCTTCCCTCTCTGCTAAAGGCTGAAGCAGGGATTGTTCTTGGATCAGCAGAAGGCTGTGACCTAGCAAATGATCTAGGCAAGTCCTGTGTGCTAGTGGCCAAACTGAACAGAATTTTTAGCTTCCTAAATTCTCCTTAGACTCCTGACTTCCAATCAGTCATCACAGCAAAAAAACTTCACAGAAATGGACTGACTTTGGAGTTTTGTCTTTTTGGTTGGGCATTTTTTTGGGGGGTGGGGGGGTGGGGTGGGATTGCTTTTCTGTTGTTCATTTTTGGTGGGGCTTTTTTGTTGTGTTTTTCTCCATCCCGAAGGAGGCCTTCTACCCCACGTTTTAATGATGTCATTTTATGACTGTTACTGTTACCACTACTACACCTGCAGTTTATTTTCATGAGAATGCTATCTTTTTGTCAATAAGAACTACTTTGAAAGAACATCAGGTTACAGGACAAATAGAGAGCACAAGGTATTTTCCATGTGCCGCCATAGAAAAAACAGAGACTTTGATAACAAACTTTATTTAATCTTCTAGTTTTATGCTTATCAAGATGTGTCCAGGAGACACATCCAAGTGGCGTGACCAGATAAACTGTACTGCAGGCATTTCTCAGGAGAGAGCCTCCAGCCCAGCCATGGTATATCCCTCAGATGCATGGCACTTTTCCATACCTGATTCCCACTCTTTCCCATGACTGTTAGAATCCTACCCATTGGCCCAGGCCCTGCTCAGATCAGTCTCTAGGAAAACACATCAAGCCCTTTGTGATTCTGCAGCACAACCCAATGAATCTGCTTCTTGCCCGTAACAGCTGCCAGTGCTGTGCTCTCAGATAAGAGACCTGGTGGGGCTGAGACCAGAGCCCAGTGGATTCTGTGTCTGCCATCACCTGTTGGGACAAAAAGGGCACTGATGTGTGCCTCGGTGTGGCTGATCTCAAAGCCCATCCTGTTGTGTCCTGAATGGGGGCAACAGCTTGTCTGGGGCTCAGGCTCACTCTGGCTTCTTCCCATCAGTGCCTGTCAGTGCTCATGCTGGGGCTTTGCCAGCCTTGTTGTGGTCGCTGCCCTGTCCCTGAGGGCTGGAGGGACTGCAGAGGCTGGAGCCTTCCTTAGCTGGGAGAGGGGCATCTTTGAGCTCAGCCTGCTCACAAACAGGTCAGGGTCCTGATGCTGAAAGCCCCGTCAGGATCAGTTACAGCTGGAGCTGCTCTGGTTTACAAATGGGAAGGCATTCCTTTGGCAAACTGCTGAAAGGTGGGGTAGATGTCCTCCTCTCCTGGGATTGTATGTCCCTGTGCTTTGTTTCCTGTCAAGAGAACTCTTCAAAAGACTGTACAAATCAGTCTCTGTGCTGGCCACCTGTGCTGCAGGGCTGTCTGCCTGGTTGTGCTTGTTGTTACCCAGCCGACCACAAAGGGCTCAGAGCTCCAGGCGCTGGGGCTGCCTTTTGTATCTCCTGGAAGCTGGGATCTCTGCTTTAAAGTCAGCATCTTGCATTTTGTTTCCCTCAGGGAGAATGGTGAACACCACTGAAAATCCCCTGATGAAATACACACATCTGAATTATATTGGCAGCGGGTGAGTCCAACAGCAGTTACTCCTGCACAACCGTGGGCCAGGTGTGTTTGGGGTGGAATGTCTATCCAGCGTGAAGTCAGGACAGCTGCAAAGATGATCACACACTGGGGATAGATCGTCCCATCTCTCAATGCTGCTCAGAATTTGTGAGTGCGCTCAGAAGGCATTGTCAGAGATGCCTTGCTACTGAGGTCTTGCCTGCATCAAGCAACAGGACCTGGAAGGTCTCCTTGTCTCTCAAGTGTGGGACAGCTCTGTGTTAATTTCTTTAGCATTTTTTGTGTGTCTCAAAATCATACTGGCACACTAATGAAAAGAGAAGTAACTTGCTTGCCTGAAAAAGCAACTTATGCCCTATCAAAGCTGTGAGATAACAGTTCCCACAGTTCCCAGGAACAATTCTTTCCCCTGGTTTGAAGAGGGAAACACTCTGTGGTCAGGATAGGAACCACACTGTTTAGACAGTGAAACCCAAGAGGAAAGACTAAACTCCCTTTAGAAATTGGACCCCAGTGCTTCAGGAACAGGCCCAGTGCCCATGCACTTGAGAGGAAAATGCATCATCTCCCTTCTGGCAGAGCCCTCCTGCATCCTGCAGGTTTTGACACTTGCAGCAGAGATCTCCTGTGTGGGCTGGCTTTCACTGCAAGATCTAAACAGCTTCTCCTTTCTCTGCTTCTGTTTTTTTTCTAGGACTTTTGGGCATGTTTACAGAGCACTCGACAGTGCTACAGGAGGAGAGGTAAATGTCAACAGCCCCTGCAGGCTCTGCTGCACTCGAGGGCTTTCCCCTCTGGTGTGAGCTGTGGCTGGAGCTTTGGGCAGAGCTGTGCTGAAAAGGCACAAGAAGCACAGACTGGTGCCAGCCCACAGAACACATTTGGGACTCTGTCCTCCTCAGCTGCCGGAAGGAAGGCACGGAGGGCAGCGGTTCCTTTCAGAGAAGGACGCGCTCACTCGCTCTCCATTGCTAAAACAAAGGTGGTGCCTGCGAGCACCTCACTGCTCTTTGGGGCTACAGCTTCAGAGTCCTGAATTCTCATTTCTGGCTGCCAGCAAATCCATCTGAAAGTTCCTGGCGGTTCCTTAGCCACCTGCAGTGCTGCACTAGGGAACTGCACGTAGGGAGAGATCTGCAAGGCGTCCTTGAAAGCCCTAAGCCCTGCCCATATCACAAGATGTATCCACAGAGTATTAAGGCATGGATTCCTTCTTCTGAGTCCCAAACAAAGCAGCAGAGAGTGCGGTCAGAGGTTTGTGGGTGATAACTGAGACACCGTTGTTACCAAGTGGTCAAGGCAAAATGTCAGTGGCCCCACGTGTCCTGTAACTGGCTCCCAAGGGAGCAGAGAAATGGGCTGTTGGAATGTCAGTTCCTGATTACTGCAGTGCCTAATCACAAGGCAGTTTGGCACAGCTCAGCTGTGTCATTGCAAAATCACTCGCTCCACGTGCCTTGTGGTCTCGTGCCACCAACCCCTCAAGTTCCTGATTTTCAATGTCATTTTAGGTGGCAATAAAAAAAATAAATCTTCAAGGAGTGAGGAGGAAGGAGCTAACCTTTAATGAAATAACGATCATGAAGACGTATAGGAGTCCCAATGTTGTGAATTATTTAGACAGGTGAGAGGTCATGGTCTTATCCCATGGATGTGTGTTTACATAAAGCAAACATGAGAGGTTAAAAACCCACTTTGGTCAGTGGCAGCAAGTAAAGCTGTTAATTTTTCTTTATTCATATTTCTCTACTCATCTCCAATGGATGAGAAGAGAGTGCATCTTGTCTGCATGAGTCTTCCCTGGCACACCTAGTTTGATAATTACTCCAAAATTATTCAAAACCTGGATCAGCTGTATCTTCCTAACTCAATAGCCTCAAAGTTCACTGCCTCCACATTTATTTGGGATTGATTTTTTAAAGTTTCTTAAGTGCAGATGAACCATCCTAAAGTGGATTTCCCTTGGATTGTTGCCCCTCTTTGCCATTGCTATGCATGCCAGGAAGACTAGGTGCTTATTTCCAGAAACACCATGCCTGGCATGTTTTATATCTGGGCTGTATCTAAACTGCACTTTTCATTTGCTGCCCATCTAGGACATCTCCTTTTTCACAGATGTGTCTTTCTCTATGAGACTGCACAGATTGCAAATAATGCACAGCCAAGAGGGAATGTCTATTCCTTTGATTCTGTCCTTGTCACAAAGGCATCTGGAAATAAGAAACCTGGAAGCAAAAAATCAACGTAGCCATGCATGTTCATCTCTACCCCCTTGTTTCCTTCTTTCAGCTACCTTCTGGGCGAGGAACTCTTGCTGGTTATAGAGTACATGGATGGAGGTGTCCTGAGCGACATCGTCAGCCAGACCTGCCTGTCTGAAGATGAGATGGCAGCCATCAGTCGGGAGGTCAGCAATGCCATCTGTGTTTCCAAGGGCTTGGGCAGGATTGTCTGGGAAACAGGGGCTCAGAACAGGAGAGGTTTCCTGTGCCGAGCTTTGTTTCTGTGTTGCTGCTATGCTATGGGCAAGTAAAAGCATCTCAAGTGAAAGGCCTGCCAGTGCCCCTGCACTCCCTGTACTCAGTGCCAGTACTCTTATCTCCTGCTGTTGTATTCTCGCTCTGTCTCTTGTATTTGTAGTTGCTGTTCTCCTCCTTGCCTCTCTAAATGTTTGCCTGGAGTCTGTCTTCACTGCATTCCTTGCCTGTAAAAGCAAAGGTGCTGGTGGCAGGATTTGAAACAAAGAGCAAAGAAAGAAGAGAGAGACTCGTTTCTCTCAGTGCTCAGCTAAAAAGGATAGGAGTGCAGCCAGAATGCTCTTTGCTTCTGAGCACATGCGCTGCAGCAGGAGTCATCCTGGCTGGTTGGCAGGGGACAGCCTACAACAGCAGGTGCTGTTGCTCTTTCAAAAGCTGACGTGCCTTTCCTCAGAAAGGTCCTGCTCTGCAAGTGTTGGAGCAGCAAGCTCTTCCTCTCAGTGGCCATGACTGTTGTGCCATTACTCCCCATTCCCCTGGAGAGGGAATCTTTTAGATTCTTTGTTTCCTTTCTTGTGTGATGAAATCACACCACTCATTTTTGCCCTTCTGTTTCTGTTTTCTCGCTCAGTGCCTGCAAGGACTGGATTTTCTTCATGCAAACGATGTGATCCATCGAGACGTGAAGAGTGACAACATCCTTCTCAGAACGGACGGTTCTGTCAAACTGGGTCAGTATATTCTTGGTCAGGTGCAGCGTTCCAGGGATGTGGGTGAGGGGCTGCTTGGCGTGACTGCCAGCTCCCCAAAAATGGTGCTGGTGGCAGTGCAGGGACCCCTGCTGCGAGCTGAGGGCACAGTTGCAACGTGCACAGAGGTAGAAGGAGCCACAAGCAGTCAAGAGTGGCCTTGCTCTGTGTGGGTCCCTTCCAGAGGGAGGGAGTTATGAGTCTAAAGTTTCCAAAGAACAAAAGCCACTGCTAGAGACAGTGTAAAACATGGGGGGATTTTTAAAGTCGCCAATGCCAGGAGATTCAACAGAGCAATTTCAAGCTTCTACTGGGGAATTCTTTTGCTTGCTTTCCTAATTGCACAGAATTCAGATAAAACCAGTATTTTGTTTTCTCCTCAGCTGATTTTGGCCTCGCTACTCAGCTCAGCCCTGAGCAGAGCAGACGGTGCTCGGTAACCGGGACTCCTTGGTGGATGGCGCCTGAAGTGGTGACAGGTCAACCATATGGCCCCAAAGTGGACATATGGTCTTTTGGAATTGTGGGAATTGAAATGATAGAACAAGAACCTCCTTACATGGGCGAAAGTTCTGGCACGGTAAGGAGCAAATACTCACTGATCCCACTGTCTTTCTCACCTGTCCCATGTCCTGTGTGCCACTGGACAAAATCCCATTGCCATCTGCTGCAACTACTTCCACCAAGGTCCCCTCCTACAAATGTCCCTGCAACACATCAGCATCTGCTGTACTTTTGCTTGCATCAGTGGGGGAACTCAAGCCTTACCACCTGCAAACAAACTCCAAACAAACTCCATTCTCACTCAACACTTTCCTTTGGGTTAGTGGTTCCAGTTCTTTTGTCTGTGTAGATGGCCTTAATAACAGGGGAAAAGCATCTTAAAAGTGTTGTTATCTTTCCAGAAATGAAGGAAGGAAACCCAAACCCAACAAAGTTTCTAAAACCGTGGTCTTTAGAGAGGAACCTAACCCTGTGTGCAGTTTCTTCTCACTGGAAAACATGGGCATGAGGGTGTAATGCACAGAGTCTCTTCTGCTTCTTGTGCAGTGCTGCTGAAACACTCAGTGACCGTGTTTCTCTCCTAGCCCAAGCAACATTCTGCACGTCACCAAGCCAGAGCCTGGTGATGTGGAGAGCCTGCCAAAACCTCCTGTTTGTTTCCTGGCACTTTCTGGCATGGGCCTACCATTAATGCATTGACTTGAGCAGCCAAATGACTAGAGGGTGTCCATAGGGATGGAACCTCTCCTTCTTCTGACCTAGACAATTTTTCTTTGGCTGCAAAAATGGGAAGCTGAAATTTTCAGACTGCTGAGAGACGGAGCTGCAAGTGGCTCCTGTGTGCCCAAGCAGGCATTTTCATCCCAATACATTTGTGCAGGCATCTTAATGTGTCTGTGTTGAAGAGGAGATTGTAAATGTTTGTTTCCCTACCTGGGTATTAACTGATGGATTTCCTTTCTTTTCTTCCAATTCCCATTGTTTTCAAGAACAGCACAAAAAGCTTGATGAGTTTTGTTCTAGGGCACGTGCGCTTAAAGGACCAACAAGCACTGCAGAGATGCCTTTCATGTACTAACCCTTGAAATTAGTTAGTGTAGCAAAGTCCCTCTTCCAAAAACCATCTCAAGCTGGCATGAATCCTCAGAGAAGCAAATGTCCTTTTGCTGATGTAGTTCCCACTAACTAGGTCAGGCAATGAAATCAGCTGCCAAGGCAAGATCTGCAGGATGGTGGAAAAGCTGTGGCTGCATCGGGGTTTGGGTTTTTGGTTGGTAAAGGAAAGTCATCTCTGGGTCTGTGCCAGGGCAGAAACTGCCACTGAAGAACAGAGGTTAAACAAAGGGATCTGGGAGAGCCTTAGAGATGTGAAAGCAGGAGGTGGAGCCTGGTGTCTCCTTTCTCTCCAGGCTACATACCTGATAGCCACAGTAGGGACTCCACAGCTGCGGCAGCCCAAGCTCCTCTCGGCTTTGCTGCGTGACTTCCTGAGCTGCTGCCTGCAGACAGACGAGGAGCAGCGCTGGTCTGCCAAGGAGCTCCTGCAGGTAAAATGTGAAGGGGCTGCAGGTGAAACAGGCTCTGAGGGATGGGCTCCTCCTCCACTCAAGCCCAAGGCAGCAGATGAGCCCCCTTCCTCCTCACCTCCACTCTTGCTGCTCTTCAAATGAAAATGGTGAGGAATCCTAGACTGGGCTGGGCTGGCAGGGCCCTGTAAATGTCCTCTGGTGCAAGTGTCCTGCAATGAGCAGGGACATCTTTAAAGAGATCAGGTTGCTCAGAGCCCGTTGCCACCGGAGCCGGAATGGTTGCAGGGATGGGGCACCTACAAGCTCTTGGGGCAAGCTGTGCCAGTGTGGCACCATGCTCTGAGTACACAAGTTCTTCCTTAGACCTACTCTCATTAGATGCCCTTAGTGTTTAAAAAGATTTGTCCATATCCTATTGTAACTGGCCCTGTTAAAAAAGATGTCCCCCACTTTCTTCAAAGCCACTGTGAAGTTTTGGAAAGTGGCAATAAAGTCTCCCTGGGGCCTGTTCTTCACAAAACTGAATAACTCCAGCTCCCTCTGCATTTCCTGTGAGGAGAGGTGCTCTGTCCTCTGACTGTGTCTGTTGCCCTCTTTTGTGATTTTGTGGAGTGTTCTGCTTTATCTAAGGGCAAAATAATTGAAGTAGAGCAATGCAGCGTACAGAGACATGAAATGGTAGTGGAGGAACCCAAGGAAGCCAGTCCCAGCCTAGGGGTCAGAGATTTGGCTGTGGGCAGGAGGGGCTGTGGGGGGCTCCCTGTGAGCCTCTGAGGGGCCCTGGTTGGTGCCCCCCAGCCCACCCTCAGAGGTTTCTGCCATGCAAACAGGGACAGCTGGGAGGGTCTTGTCCCAGCCCCATCTGCTGCCTGGCGCGCTCAAGCAGACGGGAACTGTGCCAGGGTTACTGGCAGGTTGTGTGGCAGAGAGGGAACTGCAGGGCCCAGTGCCACTGGGCTGGCCCTGCTGGGAAGGAAGGTGCCATCCAGCACACGAGGGGCAGGGCATGGAAAGGCAGACACTGCTTTCTGTCCCTGTGGGAATCAGCACAGTGCCTGTCTTTCAAAGGCACGGACCTATGTGAGTCATTGGAGTTTCCTGAAAGGAAGAAAACCCAGGGACAGAAAGCGCCATTTCTAGAGCGCTGGCAGGGCAAAAATCCCAGCATGATGAAGACATCAGAATAAACAGATGAGTGGGATTCTGGGCCAGGTTTGCCTGTGATGGCAAGGTCTTGCACATTGGGGATGGCTGGGGAGCAGATGGTCCCATTGCTCCTCTTTCTGGGTCTTTCCAGGAACTTGATGTATCCTGATTGAGTCCCTGAAGTAATGAGCTTGGAAAGTAATGGTACACTGTTCTTTGTTCTGTTTTTTTTTTTTTTTTTTTTTTTTTTTTTTTTTTTTTTTTTTTTTTTTTTTTCCGGTGGACAGCATCCATTTGTAACTTCAGCCAAGCCACCATTCATCCTGGCACAAGTCATCAACTCAGTGAAGAAGACGAATAACCCAAACCCTAAACTCTAAACCTAAAACCTAACCCTAACCTTAAATGCTAACCCAAACCCTAACCCTATCCCTATCTCTATCCCTTACCCTTTCCCTTACCCTTTCCCTATCCCCAAACCTAAGCCTAAGCCAAAGCCTAAACCTAAACCCAAACCTGATCCTAAGTCTAAGCCTAAGCCTAAGCCTAGGCCTAAACCTAAGACTAAGCCTAAGGCTAAGCCTAAACCTAACCCTAACACTAGGAGACGAGAACATAGCAATTATGTCAAGATGTTATCTCTGTTACCAATTTAGAGTAGGATTGTAGAGTAGGGTTGCTAAAGAGACTTGTAGCATAGAATTATAGATTAGAGTTGTAATTAATAAAGTTTCTGAAACATCAACTCACTTGGAAGATTCTCCTCCTTCTGACCCCTTCAGAATATTCAACATTTTTTTCTGAATTACCAATTGTTTTTTATTGGTACTAAGTCACACATATGGCTCTTTTTGTATGGTTTCATAAGTGAGGAGGGCTCTTCTTCATTCATCCTCTCCAGACCGCACTGCCTTTGGAATATGACCCACTGGCTGGTTATGGCACAGCTGTGGTATTTCTAGTTGAGGCAGAAAGGGCAATGGCATTTGAAGGCAAAACCAAAGGAAGAATGAGGCAGCCCAAACATCTTGTGCAGATGCAGGCCTTCAGCTGTGACTGGAGAGCAATGGGGTTCCTGCCACTTGGATTTGTATCCCTAAATGCAATAATCTCTTTGGCTGGAGGAGAGCCTTGCTCAAGTGAGAAAGCAGAAAGATCAGAGAGGGTGCTCGGGAAGGTCTCCTGTGGCGCAGAGCTGTCAGCGCCTGTGAGGTGAGAGCGGGCCCGGCCTTGCCCGGGCTGGAGCCCCAGCAGAGCCCCGGCAGAGGCCGGAGCAGCCTGAGCCCCGGCAGAGGCAGGCTGGAAGGAGGCCCTTGGAGCTGCAAGAGGCAGCAGCCGGGCCCTGGGTGCCTCTTGCTGGGAGCGGGCGAATCCTCCGCTCTCAGAGCCCAGGTGGCAGCTGGCTGCTGCCGAGGGGAAGCGCAGCCGTGCTGGGCACAGCCCGGCCTGGGGGCCATGGCCGTCTGGAGCGTGCCCAGGAGCAGAGAAAGGCCAAGGGCAGCCGCGGGCCGCTGGGCTGCCTGAGGATTCCTCCTCTTCCGCCGGCTCCCATGCGACTCCTGGCAAAGGCCAGCAGTGTGTGCAGCACTCTGGGCACCGGGGCAGGGAGCCGGGCTGCTCGGCAGGCTGGAGCACAGGGCAGCTCCTTCAGGCCCGGCACTTGTGCCAGGGAAGCGAGGCCAGCGTGAGGCAGGGACAGCTTGGCAGGGCCCATCTGCAGGAGCCAGCGCCTCACGCAGCTCTGGGAGGAAGCGCCTGCAACCCTGCAGTTCTGCACTGAGCCAGAGCAAAGGTGTGAGATGCAGAGTGTTTGGCAGAAATATTCAGGCCCAGCAGGCCAGCCTGCTTTGTGCTCTGTGGTGCACAGCAAGCGCTGTGCAATGCAGCTCTGAGCTGCTGGGAGAGAGGCAGTCAGGGATGTGCCTGAGGTGAGTCAAGGGCTTAGCTGAAAATGTAATGAGGAAAATTGAAAAGTGCAGATGGGTCGAGGGCCCAGCTGGGAAGAGAATTGGGATAGTAGAAGATTGCATATTTTAGTTAAGATTTTAAAATGAGGTAAGAAGCTAAGTTAGTAATACAGGTAGCAGAAATCATGTGCCTTAGTTAAAGAGTACCAAATATATTAGGAACATAAAGCTAGGAGTGACAGGGATAGAGGAAGCAATTGTGAAGAAGCTGAGACCATAGAAAGACCTTGCCTTAAGAATAATTGAACAGTTAGGAGAGGCTTGGACCATGAGCAGCAGGTCAAAAGGTCTTGCCAACTGGCCATGGGAGGAGAGTTCACCATGAGGAAGACTGCTTTCTTCCTCCCATACAACCACTCCCTCATTTCAAAATCCCACCAATCCACTTAAGGGAATACAATTGCACAGCTGTAATAGATATTCAGCTGATAAAAATGCAAAGCAGGCAGGTAATAATTATGTATTTTGGATGTATTTTGGGTCCTTAGAAACCTAATGTAAATCCTTTTCTGTAGAAATAGAGAGCAGGAGTCTGCAACTCCTTGCACATGTCTCTGGAAACTAGTTCACATGTGACCAGGGCTGCAATAAATACCCTTCTTTTCTACTATAATTAGTTGAAGGGTCATCTGTCCGTGCTTCAAGGGTTATGCTGGAGTAGTGAACTGATTTGGATGGGAGCAGAAGAGTTTCAGCAGGCAATTTTTGGAAGAGATGGAAGGCTCTTTTGACTGGGAAAGAGGGTAAAGCCATTTGGAATGGAGAAATGATCCCAAAGTCCATCCAATTGTATCTTTGTGTCTGAATTGAAATCAGAATGATTATCGATAGCTTCATGTAATTTGTCTACAAATTTATCAAAGTCTTCATTCTTTCTTTGACAAATCTGTGTAAAAGACATAGTGTGTAACTTATCTGGAAGTGCAAGAAATGCATTACATGCTAGTTGTTGGCTCATCTGTAAGACTTGATCAATGCTCCTAGCCTGGGCAGTGGCAGTAGCCCCGGGCCCTTTGCCAAGTAACTGTTGTGCTGTTAAACCATACAGAGGATCACCCTGCACTCTAGCTCTTGCAGCCTCTTGAGCACACTTTTCCTCCCAGCTTTTATGAAACATCACCTGCTGATAGGGTGGCATTCTAAGTCTTATTAGGGTATGCACATCAGCTGGAATTAATGCGTTAGATGGAAAAATATACTGCCGAAGTGACTGTGCAAGTTGGCATTTTCAACCAAATTGTGAAAATGCAGCTCTCATCTTTTCTAAAATCTTCCAATCAAAAGGTTCTCAAACTCTACTTGCAGCATTAGTTACTACAAGAAAAGCTTCTACATCATTGGAGAGAAGAGTCCCTTCTACAATAGCTTCTGCAATAACTTTTTTCTACTTTTGTTTCTCTTTGGTGGAGATAAAACTTGGCCTGCAATTCCTCAGTAAGGATTAGGAGGACCATGCTAATTTGGGAAATTGACACTGCCCCTAGCATTCAACAGATGCTTGACATCAGGCACAAATTCCAACGTCCAAAATGTAGTGAGCATCTATTAGGCTCAGACTGCAAGGATAATGTAGAATTGTGGAATTGGCCTTCGGTTATCCTGGCATCACTTTTTACACCAGGATTAGCTTCATCACAGGCCCTTACATCATTCAAACGATTGGCTTGTTGGACAGGAAAACAAATTAACATTACATCTGCAATCCGGAACGAGCTTACCACTGATGTAGGTAGCATACACCACGCTGTGTTACAGGATAGGACTGCTATAAATTTTTTGTTGCTAGCACAAGGAGATGAGCGTGAAGATTTTGAAGGGATGTGTTGCATGAATCTCTCTGACCACTCTGGATCTACTGACGAGAAATTGTCATTGCTTAAGGAGAACATGAAAAAGCTCACAGTGGTTGAGAATTCTTTTGATGAGTGGCTAAAATCCTGGGGAATAACAGGCTGGCTCAAGGATTTAGTACCCTTTGGCATAATGATACTTTGTCTTCTTTTTTCAATTCTGCCTGTAGTGCCTTGCTGTGAAGAAAATAATTGAGCGTGCTTTTAAATCAGTCTGGCTTGTGCAAAAACAAAACCGGGGAACTGTTGAGAGTTTTTTGCAGATTGAGGAGTTCTTGCTAGACAAGGGCCATATTCAGCCGATGCACAATCCAACCTGCTTGTACTAATGGACAACGGACACATTCACAAACAATGGATAATGGACATATTCAGAAATGGGGTTGGTATATCCTTGAGAAAAATACAAGAAGAGTCATCAGGACTCAGCAAGTTTGACAGCAAGCTTGGGAAAGAAGGAAAACATTGAACCATGAGTGGGCCAGAAAACAACAGCAAGATGCGTGAAAAATTAGGTGATCCAATCAGCATTCTCTTTTAGATGTGTAAACAGCTAGGATTAACCAATCATGTATTAGCTAGAGACACGTGGACAGTAGAGATTTATTATAAATATAGTCTTTTTAGGGATAATAAATTTGGCTTCACTGGATCATATTTGTTATGGTGTGATATCCCTGAACCTCCGCACCCCGCACAAGGGCAGCTGGGGAGGCCCAGCCCGGGCAGCAGCAGAAAGGAATTTCCCTGGCAGGGCAGGGCTGTGGTGCAGCACGTCCCCAGCAGGAGCCTGGAGCAGCCCAAGGCTCTGTGTGGGCAGGCAGGGGCAGGCAGGAGGCAGAGCTGTCAGCAAAGGAAGGGCCCAGACAGATGGGGCAGCCGGGGGATGCCGACAGCCTGCAGGGACAGAGGCGCAGGGCAGGGACACCGTGGGACAGCCGGGGCTGCACAGGGCACAGGGATGGGCAGCAGCTGCGAGACAGCCCTGCCAGAGCCAACATGGGCAGCACTTTGGCCATGGCTGCTGGGCCTGGGCCTGAGGCCACGATGGGACAAGTGACCCTTGCAGGCCTGGGGCCTCATTGCCTCCTCGTCCCTGCTCAGACGCCTGGCAGGGGCCGACATGACAAAACTAAGCTCACAGATGTTGCAAAAGCAGGGGAAAAAGTCAAGAAGGAAGACACAACTTAGGGGGCAAGATATGAGGGACATGGCACGGACACTTCAGAAAACAACCAAAAACAGAAAAAAATCTTTCCCACAGTCAAAGCCATCAAATTGGAATGGCATGCCATCAAGGGCAGCGACATGCACCAAAGATTTCCTCTATTGGTTCCCATTGAAATCGCAAGATTCCTTTTCCATTCCCGTAAGGAAATTTCATTTTCTTTTCGGGAAGGGAAACGGAATCTTGCGAATCCCAAAAGAAAGGCTAACAAACACTCCAGAAAGGAGATAGGTTCAAATGAAATGCAATTGCAAAAAGCAGAAAATCGGGAATTTTAGTGTCTTCAAAAAATAGGCTGTGAGGAAATCAGATGCATTGCAAAGGACCAAAACATGCCAAAACTAAGCTCATAGATGTTGCAAAAGCAGGGGAAAATGTCAAGGAGGAAGACACAACTTAGGGGGCAAGATATGAGGGACATGGCATGGACACTTCAGAAAGCAACCAAAAAAAGAAAAAAAATCTTTCCCACAGTCAAAGCCATCAAATGGCATAGCATGCCATCAAGGGCAGGGATATGCACCAAAGATTCCTCTATTGGTCCCCATTGAAATCGCAAGATTCCTTTTCGATTTTGCCAGTAGGAAACCACAGTTTTCTTCAAGAAGAAGTTTGGAACTCACTGAGCCACAGATAACAGCATTCTAGAAATCTGCAGAACAGGTTTAGAAAGACTGAATATTTTGGCTAAAGACCCCTGAAATATTTCTAGAAAGTCTGAAATTAATGAAAAATGGATGTTGGTATCCTTCAGTGATGAACATTAGCCAACACTTTGGCTTTGTGTTGTGCACCTGAGGCCAAACAAAAGTGTTGGACTGGCTGATCTGAGCTCTTTTGATCTCAGTAAAGAATCCTTCAAGCCACAGGAAAAAGGTGGCAATGCTCCTTTTTGCTGGCCAACCCAAGGTTTCCCAGCACAGCCATTTGCCCAGGCAGCCCAGAGCAGTGGTCACAGTGCCAAGGCTGACAGAGCTCAAGAAGAGTTTGGACAATGCTCTCAAGCACATGGAGTGACTCTTGGGGTCACTGCACATGGCCAGGAGATGGACTCGATGACCCTGATGGGCCCTTCCAACTCAGCATATTCCATGATTCTATGACCCTTATTCACACCGTGAGGTAACTTCATGTTCCCTTTAGTTTCCACTCTTGCGTGGTTTCACCTTTACAGCCAGACACAAAACGGTTTTCCTGTTTTGGGAGGTGAAATGAAGATCATTACTTGTGTCCTTGTGGCAGTCCTGAGCAAGCTTCCCTGCCACGTGTGGCAGCCTCTCAGCCCTGGGGGTGCCTGCGAGCTGGGTGACTCCAATTCTCTCCACCAGGGACAGGAGGAGTTGGGCCGCACACTCGCGCACCGGGGCGGGGCGGCTGCTGGGGAGGAGAGAGCAAACCCTGCGCACAGGGACAAGGAGCAGCGGCAGCGCCGGCCTTGGCCAGAGCTGCTCCCTGCCCTTGCTGGGGGAAGGAGCCTGGGCTCTCCCTGCACCTTCAGACACCTGCACAAGGCTCTGTCCTCAGCTAAACACAAAGGTAGCATTGCACACTAGGCCTGCCTGCACGGAAGAGGGAGGAATTCAGTCTCCCTGCACTGTCTGATACTCAGTTTCTTTCACAGTATTTACTCGGAGAAAGATTAAAGTAATAGATGACATATGAATAATTTAGCAATTAAGGACAATTGAAGCTGACCCATCAGAGGGCACCCAGTACACAGAGCTACAGCAGGACTGAGGCTCTTTCCACCCATTTATCCCCAAATCTGCAGACCTTTGGAAAATAACAAATGCAGGGAAAACACGTGGTGGGCTGTGAAGTAGCAGAATATCCAGCAATGCAGCCTGTTTCTTCTGTGGGGCTTGGCAATGGATCCATCTGAATGTTTTACCCTATTGCAAAGCTGAGGAAAGGGTGGCAGGCAGTTTAGCCAGGCTGTCCTGTTCTAGAGAGTGTCTCTTGGGAACTATCAGGCCCAGCACCAACATTCAAGGCAGCATTTGCTTCAACTGTGCCATGGCTGTCAGCCTGTGGAGGTGCCTGTAAAGTGATTCATCTTCTCAAGGCTAACATGAAACATCAGTTTGCATAGAAAGTAGAGTTCTAAGGCCAGGACAGTCATACAATACTCCTTTGGCAGGAGCTGCACCTGCTGTGAAATACCAAACACTGCTCACAGCTGCAATTGCAATTGCCCCTCTGCCCACAAAAGCACAAGGCTCTATCCTTGGCCTTTGCAGGCACTTTCCCTTCCCCATCAGTCACCACATCTAGGAAAATCTGACAGACTGGGAGAACTGCAGGAGGCAGCAGGAAGCTGAGTCAGAGGAGCTTTAGTTTGGATATCAGGAAAAAGGGTTTTTCACCCAGAGGGTGGTTGGGCACTGGAACAGGCTCCCCAGGGCAGTGGTCACAGCACCAAGCCTGACAGGGCTGAAGGAGCATTTGGACAGCAATCTCAGGCACTTGGTGTGACCCTTGGGCTGCTCTGGGCAAGGCCAGGAGCTGGACTCCATGGTCCTGATGGGCCCCTTCCAGCTCCTCATATTCTACACTTCTGTGATTCTGAGAACTGATGGGCTGCAGGAGGGCAGAAATAGGTGACGAGAGGACAGAAGTGAGGTTGGTTGGAGAATCAAGTCACTGAGTTCATAGAAGATGCAGGATACAGGACCCTTCCCTCCAACCATTCCCATTCTCTGTCTCATCCCTTCTCCCTGCCACACACACAAAGGTGAAGAATATCACTAAAAGAAGAAGAACCTACTTGACTCCCATGTCCATGAGAGCAGTCATTGCTCGTGCAGGAGTCACATTCTCCACCAGGATCCCCAGGGTCTGACTGGCTGCTTTCTGAACAAATTCTGGGGAGATGGACACCATCTGGAGAAGGACCCGAGCACCCTCATCCACCTCAGAGTCCATGTCCTTCTTCAAGGTCACAGAGAGCTCTCCCAGAGTGACAATGGCAGAGCAGGACACCTTGGAACGGAGGTTGGTCACCTGGGGAAGCCATGAGGGGAAGCATAAGAATCACCTTGGAAAGAAAACCAGTTGCCTTCAGGAGAAGTCCCAGGAAATGACAACACATCCCACTGTGTCCAGGGGAACATACAAGTACAGGAAGAGCTGGAGAGCACAAGCACAGAAAGGCACTTACTCTGGCATCAATTTCTGGCCTCAGACCTGCTCACTGTGGGCCTAAAATAAAAATTCCACTCAGTGTTCTACTTAACACTTCTAAAATGTCCACAGCTTTCATTTTAGGCCCTTTTACTAGAAAATTAAAGCAAGGGCTGCTTTCAAATCATCAAGGCACAAGTCATAAAGATAAAAGAGTCAGGTGCTCCTGTTCCAAAAAGCAACACCAGCAGTTGAAGCACTCAGCCAGGAAACAGAAAACACAGGCTCAGGTCTACAGAATAATTTGCAGTGTTGAATTACAGCTTGGGCAGAGACTGGGACTCTGGGAAATAACATCATTAGCGTTTCAGTTTCTGCATTTGCACTCAAAGATGAGTGTCAGATACCCGACCTGGCAGTAAATACAGCTGCATGTGCCCACAGATCCTACAGATAGCTGACAGAAATTAGAAATCTCAGGTCTAAAACCAGAAATGAAGGCAGACCCTGAGCACACATGGAGATGAACAAGTGTTGCCCGATTTATAGATGACACAAAACTCGGATAAGTTTTGTGGGTGCTTTATTAAGGGCCCGGGGATCTGGGGTCTCACGTCCCAAAATCCGAGCCCTCAAATTCACGTGTGGGTGCTTCCCTCTTATACATGCGATTCATAACAAAGTCTCCAAGAAACAGTTTCCCCGTTCCCCTTGCCTGGTCACAGACCCCTTGTGATACATTCCTTGGTTCACAAACAAGATCATTAATCCTCTGCTTTTCTTATTCTAAGAGCATTGTATGCTGCCTCCAGACACGTTAGCATTCTTACTTTCCTGCACTAGTTTAATTATTTATTAAATCCCTAAGACTACCTGCTAGGTTACACACACAAAACTCAACACACTTTTCAACGGCTACAAAACTACTTTTTAACAAACCAGTTCACACACAACTCACTATAATTAAATATTTTGCTAAATTTCATTTCTTTTCCAACATTTCCCCCCTTTTGAGCATCCTTCAGTCCTGCTGCAAGGATGCTCAATCAACAGTAACATCTTCATAACGAGGTGGGGAGTGTTCCTCATTCTGCCGCCCGCGGGTCATCGCCTTCAGCAACCGGAGAGATCGCCTCTTTTCCTTTTCGATCACACCTAAGAGGCATCTATATACAATCCATATAGTCACTAGAAATACTAAAAACATTAGTACATATTGTATAGCAGACGTAATCCAGCCAGACAGGTGAAGCCCCAAAGAATCAAATACTGCTCCTATCCAATTATGCTGTGCTTCCTTTTCAATTTCCTTGGTTTTTGTTTCCAGTTCTGCCAGTTGAGAAATATCTTTCTCAACTTCAAGTGTAACATTTGGAATGTGTACACAGCAATGATCTATTCTCCTACTCAGGTAACCACAAACTCCATGCTCTTTTAACAGTAGCAAATCCAATGCCATTCTGTTTTGTAGGGTCATTCTTGATGTAGCTTGCAATTGCAAATTTAGATCTTTAAATCCCTTCTTAGTAGCTGCTGCCAACCTTTCTGTCTGTCCTAACAAATTGTTGAGCATTTCCCTGTTTCGATATGTCGCTACCGGAGGGAATAATGACTCCAATATCCATCCAAATTGCACTCCTGAGCCAGGTTCATGCCACTGCTCCTCTAGGGATTCTTCCCTCTTTCTGAGTCCTTTCCTTTGGATCAATCTATTCTGTTTCCAGTATGGACACAATGTGGGAACCCCTAGGGTGATTTGTGTTACTGATCCATCTAGAGGTAAATGTGTGGTCCACTGTCCGTGTCCCAACACCCAGACTAAATTTCCAGGGCTATGCACAGTAGTAGATCTGCAATCTATAGGTCCATCCATGGACTCTCTGCTAACCGTGTGATCATACCCCCTACACTCGCATCCCCACTTTAATGCCATTTTCACCGGTACCAATCCAATTCGGTCTTCCGGTGTATCACATGTAAAAACCTCAGCACAATTCCAATCCTCTTTCTGCGGTCTGAACTCTGGGGAAGATGTAGACGTGAGAAGGGCCCTATGATGTGACTGATTCTTTACTCCTGACCATTGGATGCACCATTGTACTTCCCCAAGGTAATTATAGTGTTCCAAAACACTAGGTCCCCATAATGTCTTCCAACTATTCCAGGTGTCAAAATTCTGTGTGACATTCTGACAACTCATCTCATTTCGTTGGGATTTCGTTCTTATTCGTACTGTATTGCATGGCTCATCTATTGGGGTTGCAATTAAACACCTCCTGGTATTTTGAATCCAACCATAATGATTGGATTTCTTTTCACATTCCTCTCTAGTCATAGCCCGAATGGTCATACACAAATCTCTCCATACATCTACTGGTTTGGGAACTGACTGGCAGGACCATGAAACATTCTTGAATGTTTCAGGCATTTTGGTTACTGGTATTATTCCCCAGGGAATTGGTTCACCTGCAGCCTGTGGTAATGGCAGGCAAGCTGTTATTTTAGTCACATTCTGCATGATTCCAAAATCTCTGATTAATCCTACCACTAAGTTTTCCTGCTCAGTATTGCGTTCTATTGTATCATTAACCTCTCGTCTACTCCTTCTACCGTGTCTCTGTAAGGATAACATCATTCTGTCATGCCTTCACCATGCATTTCCTATTCTAGGATTAGTGACACTCGACCACCCACAACCTTTGCCTTCCTTCTCCCACCAACTGGTCCCGTCCTCTATTCTGTCCCAGGTCAGTTCCCTATTTTGCTTCTACCATTTGACCCAAAGGTTCCTTTGATATCTTGATCTTACTAGGAAGGAACAATTTATTCTGAGAGGTGGCCCATCTCACATGTCCACTGCCATTGATACTGGATTAACCTTTATGTTTTCAGCACGATCCCCTGTCCATGGCAAAACCCTCATACTCACTCTTTTGGAATCAAAACTATCCCGTATTTTGACCAAGCATGTATATTCTCCCGTATCGTTTGTGGTTACCTTGGTAAGATTCAGTACCGTGTTTCCTTGTTGTTTGTCCTGATCCCAACCGACTCCTATCTTGCCTCGGCTTCTTTCAGCCCCCCGTTGCCATATTGCAATAACTTCACCGGCCTCAACTTTCTGGCTGTCAAAGATAACACAAGTTAATTGAACATCCATCCCTTCCATGACTGTAACCTTTGTTTCTTCAACCTGTACTAGAGTAGACCCTTGAACGGGTAATAGTCTCATGATCACTAGCAGTAATATAATTAAGAAGGCGGCTTTGCGCGGAAGATCATCCGGGTTGGAGACACTATCTGGGTTTCCCACTGGAACGGTGCCTTCTTTACCCTGGTGTAATGGATCCAAGCATCCATCCCCTGGACCTTCACCGCCGTGTAGGTCGTCATCATCACCTGGTGGGGTCCGCTCCATGATTCCCGTAGCGGATCCCTGATCCACTTCTTGACGTACACCTGGTCCCCAGGCTGGATGTCGTGGACAGAATTCTCCAGCGTGAGCGGTCTATTTCACTGTAACGTATTTCTTAAAGAATTCTATTAAGTGACATAACATACTCTGCAATCGCCTGGTCCCCACTCACATGTACCTCCCCTTTTAATACAGTTGCATGATATGGTTTGCCATATAATATCTCATATGGACTTACGCCTACCTTTTCCCTTGGTTTAATTCGAATCCTGAGTAGGGCCAAAGGCAAAGCTTGAGGCCAGTGCAGTTTAGCTTCCTGGCAAATCTTTTTGATTTGTCCTTTCAGGGTTTGATTCATCCTTTCCACCTGCCCACTAGACTGAGGTCTCCAGGGGGTATGCAAATTCCAGGTTATATCTAACATTCGTGCTAATTCCTGCACTACCCCGGCTATAAAATGCGGACCCCTATCTGATGACAATCCTAAAGGTACTCCAAATCTTGGTATTATTTCTTTTAACAAGGTTTTTACCACCTCCTTAGCCTGATTAGTTCTACATGGAAAAGCTTCCGGCCACCCTGAGAATGTACATACGTACACTAACAAGTATCTGTATCCCTGTGCCCTAGGCAATTCAGAAAAATCAGCTTGCCAGTAATCTCCTGGTTGTGGCCCGACTTGCAACTTTCCCATTTGTATTTGTCTCCTAACTACTGGATTATTTTTCAAACATACCGGGCACATTGCATTAACTCTTTTTGCCATTGTTAACATCTGATTAGAGATTATCTCATTCTTCAAAAATTTTACCAATACCTCTGCCCCCCAATGACATTTATTATGTTCTGATTCCAAAATAAATTTCATTATGCGGGTAGGTACCACTATTTGTCCCACTGGTGTAACGTACCACCCAAGTTGATTCTTCTGTGCCCCTAGCAAGTTTATTAGTTTTCCATCTTCTATTGAATATTTGGGCTCCTGATTCAGGTATGGGGTAGCCGGATTTGTTCTTACCGGTACCAATGCCATTTGAGTCCATACTTCCCGTGTCACTTGCGTGCTGTAACATCAGCAAATCGATTTCCTCTGTAAACGTCTCCTTCCGCAGTCTGATGTCCTCTAACATGCATTATTGCAACTGCTTTGGGACTGTGTATCGCATCCAGTAGCTGTAGCACTTCTTCCCGGTGCTTGATGTTGGTTCCCTGTGAATTCAAAAGCCCCCTTTCCTTCCATAATGCCCCATGTACATGAGCCACACCAAAGGCATATTTAGAATCTGTCCAGATATTAACCCTTTTGTCCTTGCTCAAATACAGGGCTCTGGTGAGTCCAATTACCTCTGCCTTCTGGGCCGAAGTTCCAGGTAACAAAGCCCTTGCCTCTATTACCTGATCCAATGTTACCACTGCATACCCGGCATAGCGAGTCCCATTCTCGACAAAACTGGATCCATCAGTGTATAGTTCCCATTCAGGTTCTTCCAATGGTTCATCCTTTAGGTCGGGTCTGCGAATCCAGTTGTTTAGAGAAGTATCCCACTGGCCTCTTCCAGGATCCCACCTTCTGGGTGAGGACCCCCAATGCCAGTTTTTGCCTCTCATTCACGTACAACTGGAATTCCTTGGTCAGGTCAGGGAGTCCTAGGGCTGGGGCCTCCTTTAGTGCCTGCTTCAATTCCTGGAAGGCCTTCTTTTGCTGTGTCGTCCACTCCAACCGATGCTGCTTCAAGGCCTCATATAGTGGCTTGGCTAGGAGACCGAAATTCATGATCCACAGTCGACACCATCCCACCATTCCTAGACAAGATCTCAATTCCTGATGGTTACGAGGCAAAGGAATAGCACATATTGCCTCTATTCGGTTTACTCCCAAATGTCTCTGCCCTTGTGTGATCTCACAACCGAGGTAAATAACGCTATTTTTGACCAATTGAGCTTTTTCCTTAGAAACCTGATACCCTGCTTGGCCAAGCATGTTGAGTAATTTAATTGTTAATTCCACGCACATTTCCCTTTCCTTAGTAGCCAGAAAAATGTCGTCCACGTACTGCAGGACTACATACAAGGATGGGGATATTGTTACCTGGGTTATCTTCCATTCCTCCAGCTCCTTGGCCAGTTGGTTTCCAAAAATAGTAGGGGAGCATTTAAATCCCTGTGGGAGTCTTGTCCACATAAGCTGCTTCTTTCTCCCAAAATCAGGACTCTCCCACTCAAAGGCAAAATATTTCCTACTCTCTACTGCCAGTGGGATGCAGAAGAAGGCATCTTTAAGGTCAATCACTGAGAACCATTTAAACTCCTCCAATACAGATGTTAACAAGGTATAAGGACTAGCAACAACTGGATGTATGTCTTTCACTATTTCATTAATAGCCCTTAAGTCCTGTACCAAACGGTACTTACCATTAGGTTTCTTTACTGGAAAAATTGGAGTATTATACTCCGATTCACATTCCTGTAATATTCCTTGAGCCAAAAATTGTTTAATTAACGGGGCTACTCCCCTCCTTGCCTCAAGCTTCAAGGGGTATTGCTCTATCCTCACTGGTCGGGCCCCTTCCTTTAGCTCCACCTTTACTGGCTGCGCAGCTTTAGATTTTCCGGGGACCCCTGACTCCCATACCCAGGGTACTACAGCCTGCTCAATTTCTTCTGGAATAGGAGAGGCATCCACTTCCTTGATTACAAAAATGCCTGCTATTTGTTCCTCAGGTATTTCCAATTTCACCCTTCCCCCTTCAAATATTATTTTCGCATTAAGTCGGGACAACAGGTCTCTGCCAAGAAGGGGTGTGGGGCAGTTTGGCATATACAAAAATTGGTGATCTAATTCCTTCCCCCCAAACCTAAGATTTAAAGGTTGTAAAAATGGT